>NC_083280.1:55110163-55410163 GCF_963506605.1 Zootoca vivipara
TGAGCTGTTTCTCATCCAGTTCTGCCTCTGTGTATTCAAAAGGAATGATTATTCCGGAAATCCTTGTCGTGAAACTTCAGCAAGCTCCCTTTTGGACTTGTTGGGACTTTTATACACAGAGGCAAAATTGGATGAGAAACAGCTCATATTTGGGACTTTATGAATGAACTGGTTTAGTGAGACTTTTATTTGCTTTGTCGTTCTTTACATGATGTTTTCATATGGGGAAAAAACCTTTGATACTATATACATTGAAGAGTATCATTTATGTGCAGCCGGTTATGTTGTGTGAGTTTGTGAAAGATCAATACTCGGCATGTTTTGAGTTGTATCAGCCAATTTTTATTTTTGTGCTCATTAGGAAAGCATCAGCTGGAAAGCCTCTAGGCCAGGCATGTCAAACCTGCGGCCCTCCAGATGTTTTGGCCTACAACTCCCATGATCCCTACCTAGCAGGACCAGTGGTTGGGGAAGATGGGAATTGTAGTCCAAAACATCTGGAGGGCCGCAGGTTTGACATGCCTGCTCTAGGCTTTTGTTATTGTCTCAAAGAGTACTTCCACCACCATAACAAGCACACTTTTTGATTTATTGCAGATCTGGAGTATGGCAATTCCTATGAAATAGAATATATGGAGAAGATTGGCTCCTCCATACCTGTAAGTTTCCACTTGTGGATTTTAAATTTGAGCTCCTTGATGAACACAGTCACACCAGTCTCATGTATCATGTAAATTGAAGGAAACTGAACAACTTGAGTTTTATTTCTTAATTATTTTGAAGCGTCACTGAAAATTGGGAGAGAAATTTTAGCACTTCATCACTTTTCATTTGGGGTATGGAGGTGGCTGAAAGCTTCAGTTTATAGAAGATGCACTGTAATTTTTCTCTCTCTCTTCTTTCTGACAGCAAGATGATGACGCTCAGACAAAGCAATCTTTGTACCTTATGTTTGATGCACAACAGGAGAGCCCAGTCACGTCTCCTCCAGTCCGATTATCAGACTCTACAACTCCTTGTTCTGGGTACTTCACTGCATTATCAAAAAGAATAATTACTTGTAGTAACCATCACAACTAGAACTAGGCTTTCTTATGGACATGATGGTGCACACAGCAGCCAATGAAGCTGAATATTAGAAGATTCGGGACAGATTAAAGAAAGTACTGCTTCTTACAGTGCATCGTGAAACTGTGGAACTTGCTCCCAGAAGATGCAGTCATGGCCATCAGCTTGGATGGCTTTAAAAGAGGATTAGATGAATTAATAGAGGATAAGGTAGATAGATAGATAATTTATTACAGTCTGAGACCAGCATATAAAACACACTTGGGGGTACAATCCCAGAAGGAACACAAACATTTAAATCATTGAACAGCAATTTTAAAATTTATAAATGTGATATGCATATAGATACTAAAAACTCTGAGATAAGCTACCGCAGAGAAATGACCCAGAATCTCGCGAGGGACCGAGTTTGGGAATTTTCTTGATGAACTAGTTTGGATCAGGGGATGGTCTGCACCTACAGATCTGTACACAGAATCTGGCGACCATCCGGGTCGTCTTTTGATCTTTGCCTAGCAGGAGAAGATTGAATTTTTGCTTTTCCGGGAGGTCGGCGAGCCTCACCAGCAGGGGATCAATGTTCTCACTACGTGCCTTATCATAAAAGGAACATCTAAAAAAATAAGTGCTCTGGGCTTCCTATCTCCCCCAATGAACAGGCGCAAATTCTCTGAGCATATGCGACTTTTTTAACGGATCGTTCCAGGACCGGCGAGGGCAAAGCTGAGCTTCTGGCATAGAGGATAAGGTTATAAAAGGCCATGATGCTCTGCCCTGTTGTTGTTGTTGTTGTCATTGTCGTTGTCAATAGTGGAGGCAGGGCACTACTACTAATAATAATAATACTAATAAGTAGCAGCAGCAGCAGCAGCAGCAGCAGTAGTAGTTATAGCCTGACCATCTGACTGGGTTGCCCCAGCCACCAAACAAAAGTCAAAACACAGTATTAAAACAAAAATAGCATAAGATCCTAAAATGCTCATCCATGATACATATAAAAGGGCAGATCCATCTTAAACCACCCCACTAAAAATGTAAGTAGATTTGACTATGTCTTCTATATTATTGCTTTCTAGATTCTTTTCACCTGCCCCAAGGCCAGCTATGATGAAAGGCAGGATATACTTTTTTAAAATATAGAAATATAGTCCTTCTGTGCCAGTGTCCCCCCCCCCCGTTCCCTATATATTTTCTGGGGTCATATTCCTGACCTGTGTGGTTCCCTAGTCATCCACCTATCAGTGTCATGTGGAACCAGACCACGTAGCAGTGACAACCACCCTGCGCAAGTAATTGTTTCATTGTAGGTGATGTTTGCTATTACTAATAAAAGCTTTCGGATTAGAGTGTGATTTAATGCAAAAGTATAGGCTGTGAGGTAGGCATAACTCTCCATCGCTCTATGTTAGTCAACTGAAAGCATGCCTCTTTATTGTATCTCAGGTCAAGCTTAGAAGAAAGTGAAGCCCAGTTGTCCTCTGGAGTGAAATTACAACATCCAGCTTCACGATCACTGACTGTGAGCCAAGAGACATCGATACAGCCACCTGACAAATCAAAAGCAAAAGAACTGGAGCCCACTTCAAACAACATTGACATAGTAAGTTGGTTTTATGCCCTCTATACTGGGCAAAGTAGCTTGAGTGCAGATCTAAGTATACCATCGTTTTTAAGTTATTACACAAGTTTAAAGGGTTTAATTGCTTAAGATATTGTTTCTTTATCTGCAAGAACTCACAGCAAATTTTCAGCTTTTTGTTGTATACTCTTTCGGGGGCAAATATGGTGGAAGGAAAGCACTATCTACCGGTACTACAGATTTTGTTGGTACTTCCCTAGGGATTAAGCATATATTGATGGAGGCTGGTGCATGACTTTAACCGTGAGTGGTTCTGCCAGTTTTGGTTACTTGTTCTGTATCCTGCTTGCTCTTCAGACCACACCCGAGGACCCCTTTGTCTCTGCTGATGCCCTTCTCAGTAGGATATCTCATCCACCTTCAGTGTGTGATCAGCTTCAATATCTAGAGCCTGACTTAGCAGAAAAGAACCCCCCAATATTTGCTCAGAAACTTCAGGTTTGTAATGGAAGTCTGTCAGTGTTCCTTCAGTGTTTGTAAATGCCAGCAAAAGGCTGATGGCCCTGTCTGAAAAGGGACGTTCAGCACAAACCTTCTGCAAGCCTACGAGGAGAAGTTGTGCTATGCTAATATTTCTCTTTTGTTGCTATTATTTTAACCGTTCATGTGAGGGATGGGCAAAAAGAAAAAGAAAGTCCACACGAGAAATTTGGTGAAGTGCTGGTGTGGGTGGAATGGCATGCAGGGGTTTGACTCCTACTTTAAAATCATTATCAGGTGTTTGAATGGTGTATACCAAACTTCAGCCCTCCAGATGTTTTGAACTACAATTCCTATCTTCCCTGACCACTGGTCCTGTTAGCTAGGAATCATGGGAGTTGTAGGCCAAAACATCTGGAGGGCTGCAGTTTGGGGATGCCTGATGTAAATCTTTTAGCAATATTTTCTAATGAGTAAATTGGAATGAGTGGTCTTAAGGCAGCCTTCACCAACCTTGTGCTCATCAGATGATTTGGACTACAGCTTCCATCAGCCCTAGTCAGCATGGCCAATGGTCAGGTATGATGTACGTAGTGGTCCAAAATATCTGGAAAGCACCAGGTTGGAGAAGGCTGGTTCAAGATGTATGATTATTTTTATCATTCAGTTCTAGTTTATTTTTCAAGTAACTGAAAGCAGTTGAATTATGAATGGTGGAAGGAGAAAGCAACATATAACTAATGTCAAAGGAGAAATACAAAACAGATTAAAACAAATAATTTTGTTTCATCAAGTAATTTTTAATGTTCCTTTCTTAACCAGAAAGCATTTGTTGGCCCTACTTTGCTAGAAATGCTCGTTCACATACTGCTTATGTTTCAGTCGAACCTTGAGTTAATGTCTATATTGTCCCCAAACGGTGATCGTAACAGACTGATATATGGCATTCATTTTTGCGAATGTGGACATTCATTTATGTCATGTTCTTAATGCATTTTCCCTGTGCATCGCTCACAACCATCCCACTGACAGGAGGAGTTAGAGTTTGCTGCAATGAGGATAGAAGCCCTGAAGCTAGCCAGACAAATTACCCTGGCTTCTTTCAGCTCCTCAGATACAGAGGTATCTGTGACCTGCCTGCAGTTTGTGTGCAACTGATCACAGCTTAAGGAACCCAAATGTGTTTTCTTTTAACAAAAGTTTCTCTGAGTGGTGTTGCGTGATGTTTCTGGCACCTTCGTACGTAGGAGGACATCAAGAAGCATGCTAAGAGTCTTCCTCTAATCCCAAATTCTATCACCTTCACTTGCAGATATGTTTTTAAAATTACTATCATGTGCATTTGGCTACAGATACAACTTTGGCCATCAATCTGCTTTGGTTTTCACAAATTAATGGATTTCTTGGTCAAATTAACTATCATGGTATCACGGCGCAGTTTACAGTTTGGAGGCTTTAATCAAAAATGGTACATTCAATTAAAATACACCTAATGGACCAATATCCCACAATTTGGTGAAAGTCAGCTTTCACATGGAAATCTTGAAAATTGCAGACAAATGCTGTGAATGTCCAGAACTTGGATATATTGATGAATGTTCACAATTAACTTGCACTGTGTGATAGCACTCACTTCTGTGTGTCCAAAAGTGGGAAGATGTGTAGCTCTTTTTTTTAAGCAACCACAAAATTTACCTGGCATTGTTAGCATTCATTTGTGTATGCCACAATTCACCAAATTTTCGGCATTCACTATAGAATTTTATTGTTTGAAAATGTCCTGCAAATGCGACACCTTATTTAAGCATCTGTGTCCAGCAGTGTATTTCTTAAAACAGGTGACACCTCTATTTAAATCCTGATTTTAAAATGTCTATATCTGTGAATGAATAGCATTAGTAATAGCCAGGCACAATATCTGTACCCGAACTGAGCCCTGAGGCTTGGTTTATAGAAGCAGGATTTTTTCCTAAATTACCTATGCAGTGAATTCATAAAACTCCAAGGGCTGGTGCTTAGTTAGTTATAAAGTGCATGGATGAGAATTTTTGCTGTTTGAGGAGTAATTTTAAACATCTTAACCAGTTTTGCTGTTAATTGAATTTACGTGTTTGAGGGCTAAAAGTTCAGCCAAACCACATCTCAAGCTTCTAAGCAACAGGACCGGGGTGGGGGGGATTGGTGTGGGGTGGGGTGGGGAGGAGAATTGACAGTTTCTAAGCAGGGAGAGAAAACCTCCCTACACACAAATCTTCTTTATTCTTTGCGACCTAAAGTGTTTCCTTCCTGATAACGCCTACAGCATGCTGGCTGTTGCCATGTTGGTGTGGGGTTGCTGCTCTGATGCATGTAGTCTCGACTAGAGTGAAACGTTAGCTCTTAAGGAGTGTGTTTGATGTGCACAGCTGCTCTGCAGGGTCCCTTGCGGTGGTGTTAATGCAAAGGTCACAGCTCATGGGGTTTGACTGGAGCTGCACATGGCATTTAGCTGATATTATAAAGGAAACATATATTTTCAAATTTTGAGCATACTGTATGCATGTGCTTTTGGAACTCATTTATGTTTTGTAGCACGCATGCACCACATGTACACAACCGGATGGGGCAGCTGTGGAGCCAATCCCAAGGTTGATTTTAGCCATCTTAAAAACCCTTGCATCATAGCACTATAACTGCACTTTTGCCTGTCATAAGCAAGCTGATTTGCAAATGCAAAGTTTATCCCCCCACCCCATTTTTATGGATTGCTCAGCCTAATTACATAACCTGAAGCTCAGCTGCTGGTTCAGTGGGCACAATGAGTGTAATCCCCTTCTTATTAAAACCAATGACAAATCAGTTTATAGTGCGGCTGGGTCGATTTATTTTGCAGAACACTATGAACAGGGTTTTACATTTTACTTAGGGAAATTTCTATATGTATAAATAAGTGCATGGGAACTGAACCCATATTATTTTAAAAGACTGATAATCCTGCATGTTAAATTCCATTTGAACAAAACTGTAAGTCAGATGTTTTGTGGTTAGAAAAAGGGGAGCAAACTAGATAAGTCAAAAAGCTTGAAAGGACAGTTTGAAGTGAAAGTGGTAAAACCTTCTGATTGTTCTTGAACTCAGAAGACATTGGGAATGTTTAATCTCTTTGGAGGAAAGGTGTAGCAGAGGAACTGATAAATAGTCAATTAGATCATTCAGATAGATACAGTGCTTTTTTCTGGGGGGACGCAGGGGGACGCATACCCCTAAACATTTTGTGAATCTAAGTTTGGCCTCATTGAAGGTCAATATTTCAATATGAGTAGGAAAATGAGAGTACCCCTTAACATCTTTTTTTTAAAAGCACTGGATAGATAGCATCCATCCACCCCGACCCCCCAATATTTTCAAGGTTATGTGCATTGTCAGCACCAAACAAAGTAAAAAGAAAGAGTAGAGTAAGATGATAGAACAAGGAAATATGATGTGGTAAAATCAATATTGTTATCCTTTTTTAATGCTGAAGATCTGATATCTGGTAGCATCTCTTCCAGCTTAATAGCTTTACTGGGCACCTTGCATTTAGACTGGTATCTATGGACTCGGCTAGATTGGCAAAGAAAAAGCAATTTATATGCCTTGTATTTGCAATATAGCATCGTGCCACCAGATGACGCCGTGGAGTCCCATTTTTCTCTACCTGTTTTCCCTGTTTAAATTTACAAGGCATTTAACTGAAACACTTCTTTGATGTGTCTAGAGCCAGCCCGTATGGATCCGTGTAAATTAGCATTGCTGTACGACTGGACTTCTGATTACCTGAATTATGATTGTCTCCCTCCCATAACTGAGGTTCAAAAGTGCTCTTTTAAACTTCATTTTAGTTAATGTGCACTAGTATCGTTTATTTCTGCTGTAAAAGATAGACAGTGGCCTAGTTCACACATCATGCTAAACCAAATATGGCTTAGCATGAATGAGCAAGTGTATGTGCTCCCACGGAGTAAATTGCTGCTTCTCTGCATCTCCCCAGTCATTCTGCTGCTGCACAGGGTTGAGCTAAGCTATGGTTTGGTTTAGAAGGTTCTCACAGACAAACCATGAGCCATAAAACATAAGACCTATATTGGTTATAATAAGCATTCCTTACGGTGCATGGGTTTCTTTTAAACCAGGGCTTCTGGATCAAACCTAACACCTAGCTGTTAAGGAGTACCCATTGTTTAGTCATAGAATCATTCTATGCTAGAATTGTAGAGTTGGAAGGGACCACGAGGGTCATCTAGTCCAACCTCCTGCAATGCAGGAATCCTTTTTGCCCAATGTGGGGCTCTTAACCCATGACCCTGAGATTGAGAGTCTCATGCTCCAGTGATCGAGTTGTTATGTGTGAACACAGCCACTGCTGAGTATTACACTGAACGTTAGAGAGAAAAGTATTTCAAATAATGTTAAAAGTTCAAAACACTTTAATTCATAGTTATGAAATGTGCAGATATTTTCCTGAGTGGATTAGCAAGATACAGTGGTACCTCAATTTACGAAGACAATCCGTTCCACGGCGCTCTTCGTAAGTCGAAGTGTTCGGTTGTCGAAGTGTCCATTCTGCACATGCGCAAAGCGCGATTTGCGGCGAAAAGACTTCTGGGTTTGTCGACTTCGGAAGTCGAAACCTTCGGAAGTCGAATCGTTCGGATGTCGAGGTATGATTGTAATGGGAAAATTGGAGGAGCAGCTAATCAAGTGCATTCATTCTAACTGCAATATATACAATTATTACAAGCATTCAAGAGGTGTTATATCTCTGATTCTGATGGATAATCCAGAAAAAATGATACTGGAAAAGTCCCCATGTTTAATCTGAGTTTGATAGTTTCTTCTGGTGTCATGTTAGGATAGGAAGTGCACTTTTTGGTTAACTTTCCACTTTACGCCACCATTGCCAAGGTCAACTGAAGAAGCGATGGGTGAATCCTCTGGAAGCTACAGTGTTATACAGTAGCTAAGTGCAGATTACTTGTAATAGGATCTACTGGATAACTTTGCAGGAACATTAATCCTCCTTGATAGAGGGTAGAAATTAGACCGAGTTTTCTAGAATATCATAGAGCTGTATGTTTTACTTGTTTCATCTACAATAAATACAACTTCCTGGAAAATCCCTGGACTAATTAATGGCCTGCTTCCTTCAGCAAACACCTTTTAGCCATCAGCTGGTATAGGAACAAAAAGTGACAAGCCTATGCGTTTCTTGCTCTGCTGGGCCTTGTTGCACACTTCCGAAATACATAGGTTTTTTGGATGAGGCATGCTGTGAATCAAAGTTCAAAAAGGCCATTGTTGATATGGTTTGCTCTTTAGATAGACCTGCTCAAATTCCATGAGAGGAATTGTGGTCATACTTAAATTTTTCATTGATACTGAAACTGTAAATTAATAGTTCATAAGGAACTGTAGCTTAAAACATCACATCCCTGCCTTACTAACAAATTCTGAATGCAGCTGTTCTGCCAAGGGCAGGGTTCTTAATGGATCTGGAGTCAATAAGCACGCCAGTGGGCGAAGAAAAAGCAATGTATCGGAAGAAGTGTGCATACACACGAAAGCTCATAAATATGACAAACTTAGTTGGTCTCTAAGGTGCTACTGGAAGAAATTTTTTGTTTCAGTGCTTTATTTGCGTAAGGTCAAAGAAATAACAGCAGGCATGCAGAACACAAATAATGGCTTACCAGACAGGAGTTACACACAATCTCCCCTTCAGCTGTCCGGAGCCCCAGGTAGAACAGCAAGAGAGACCCCGGCCAACAGTCTCACAGCATCAGGTACCTCAGTCTCTGAAGAAGCTCCCTGAGCCACTTCATCCTACAGCTTTTATAGCCAACTTTGATGTAATTGAGTGCACCTGGTTAGTAGGCATCACTCATAGTCAGCCCAAGACACCGGGCGCGGCTAGCGCGAAGCAGCCGAGAGTCTCCCATTCACTACATCTGGGTATCCTGTCAGCACTTAGAACACAGGAGACCCAGTAGATTCCTGATACAGGTGTGTGGAACACAAATTATACTATTAAATCAGCAGACCTTAAACCGGGGATGTTAAAGGGAAAGAGATACGTCACCTGACTTCTCGAAATTACAATGGTCTTCTGCGTTTCCTCTACAGCAGCCTAAGAGAGAATCTTGTTATATAGCAAAGGCATTCGAAGGACCTTTGATTAAGGACCAAACTAGATGTGATGCTAAATGTGTCTTTGACTTAACATGCAGGTCTGTAAACATGTGAGGAGGAGGCAGATAATCACAGCGTTGGCACCAGTGGGAGTCTTCTTCCCAGGGCATATTGCAGCTTCAGAGGAAGGTCTTGTGCCAGCACTAAAGCAGAGAAGGAAGGGATTAAGTCTCCCCTCCAGGCCTTCTGATATCCTGATAATTATCAGCGTCCATCCAGCTGATGGTATTTGCATTTTTAAAAACCTTGGCTGTTAAATGCAAACATGTTTTTAGCATCCTGTGGAGTTTGGGCCTTCAGGGTATTGCACAATAGTGGTCATTTTGCAGAGTGAAGGAAATGAACTAAAATTGCTGTATCTTATTTATCTAGTTCTAAGTAGCCTTGCTGGGTTTGGTCATCTGCCTCTCTTATTTTGTATAAACGCTCTCAGTGTTTGTACAAGAAAAGTGGCCAGTGGAAAAGAAATCAGGTTTGCTTCTCAAAAAACAAAAGTAAGAGTTCTGAATTCCTTTATCCTATGCAAAGAAATAGTTGAGCCAGCCTCCCAGTATCTTCGTGTACACAATAGTTCTTGTTGCTTATAGTTTCCCAGTTAAACTTACCTTGCCTGACTCTAGATTCATCTTGGTTTGCTTACGTGCTTAATGATCATCCATAAATATTGTGAATTAGTTGTGTACAGCAGAGTTACCTAATAAGTATTGTGATCACATTCTCTTTTCATCTGGTCTACAAATATGATTCCCATCTGTAGAACCTTCCTTAAGTTACTGCTCTCTAGTGGTGCTAGTGATAATAAGATTAATACTGAAATGAAAAACTGTGAACCATAAGTAGTTTCTTTATATCAGGGGTGTATAAAACCTGTGGGCTGGAGTCCAACTATATTTGGATCTTCATTAAATAAATAAGTGAAGCTACTGGGATAGTCTCCTAGCTCTATGCTATTTTTATGGAAATTCGCCAAAATCTACCCTTCAGACATGGGTTGCCATACGTTCTCTGACATAGCCTGGTAATCAGCATTGTATCCCTAGACTATCTTAGCCAATAGCTTTTGATGGCCTTATCACTGTTTTGCTTTTATGACATTGCATGCATACATCTTTTAGCAAAACCTGACTGCTTCCAGGCAAACATGCCTGCATGTATGACAATCCTGCTGCTATTTTCATCTGCAGAAGCTGGAATTTTTTTTTTATAAAAAAAGATGTTGAGGAGTTGGGCAGACCAACGGGGGAAATCCTAGTGGCCTCTCTGCTTCTGACCCTAGCCTATCTCCACATGCAGAAGCTTTCACTTTAGTTTTCATGTGCATTTGTTCTTCTATTGCCTTGGCTTTTTAAATCAGCACTGTTGGTGTAGTGCATGGTTCATCAGGTGCCAGTCTTGGGTGTGGCATGGGGTGATAACAATCTTAAAGGAGTGATAACAATCTTAGGAGAGAAGTAGTGAATTTCAGCAGAATGTGACTCTAGCACTTGGATGAGCAGGTAGGCAAAAACCCCAGGACACGGAGTTCTCCAACTGACCCCGGTGCAGAAAGACGGTGTGGTGCTCATGTTTAGGCACTCATGAACTTTTAAACCCGATTGTGCTTCATCTAGAAAGATCAGGATTTCCAGTAGCATCTGCTATGTTCAATAATTACTCCAGAGCCATTAAATTATTACCAGGGCTTTGACAAGTAAAAGGCATAAAAAAATATAAGTACAGAAAATACAATGAATGGAATAGCACAGTGAGCTGTATTCAACAAACTCTTACTCTCTGAAAGTAATGGACCTACATTAGTCCCTGACATTAATTTCAATGGGTCTACTTCCATTGTAAAATATCAGTGACTACACCTTTATAGATATACTTTCTGTTTTTCAGTTCCATTCCAATCTGTATAGCGCCATCTAAGCTATATACAGATGAGCATTTTCCATTCATCATAACCTCACATTTCCTCGTTGTCCATCCCCCCTCCACCCCCGAAAATGGATATCTGAAATACTAGTGGAACATATGGTTAATGATCAATGCTATTCCTCTTTTTTAATGAACAGAGAGACCCTGCCATCTCAGCTGATGTGTCCATCTCTAAAAGTGCACTGTACTCTCGGATAAGCAGCTCGGAGGGAGAGAATACCTCCAGTTTGCTTTACCAGCAGCAAGACTTGGATTCTGCCTTGAGAGTTGCCAGGGAGGAGGTAACCCATCATCTTAAATGATAAAATTCTGTGGTGTTGTTTCTTTTTTAAAAATGAGTAGGCTTTCCTAAGTGCAGCTGTTCTGAGGTTTATCTGTGCGCAAAAATAAGGACTATGTTAGGATGCTGAAGCAATGGGCTAGAACAGTTGTAGTGCCAGCGGCTTCCTAACCATGATTAAGAGTGGAATATGTCAATGAATAATTCCACTTAGGCGTAAGTTGTCTCTCAACACCCTTAGCTCCAGTTCAGCATGATGTCCCATGGTTAACTCTAACACTGGAGTGCTCCTAATCACCATTTTAAACCTCAACCATGGCTATGACACAGCTTCTCTGCACTGCCCCTCAATTGTACACCTTTTCCTGCTCTGCATAATAGAAAGCTGGCCCCATCAAATTCTGGAGGATGATTTTTTGTTTGTGGGGAAAAACTTAACACAGTTGAGGAATGAGTTCTGACCGTGAAAAGTGCGGCTTATATTCACGACCTTATTGTGTGCGGCAAGGAGCACGGGGCAAACAGTGCCAGGAGCACAGCAAAGTGGCATGCCCCCCCTGCATGTAGTCCCGCATCCTTTTCCCCAAGGTCAGGAATGGAGAGCGAGAAAGGGGAAAGGCCGCCGGCAACGCAGTGTGACTCCCCCACCCCCAGGAGCAGCGAGGAATGGAGCAGCTTATATTTTTTTCCCTCCCTGCCCCCTCCAATTTTAAAGGTGTGGCTTATATTTTTGCCAATATGGTATTTCTGCTTAGCCATAACAGTAAAAGCAGGAAAGGCCTAAACATTTTTATTTGAAAATCTTCCTATTCTCTTAATGACGTTACATGACAAGATGCTTTGTGCCTTTAAGATGATTTAACAGGCTTCTTTCTCCTCTTGTAACAGATCATAGCTAAGGAAAGAGAGGTGTCAGAATGGAAAGACAAATACGAAGAGAGCAGGAGGGAAGTCATGGAAATGCGGTGTGTTTTTATTCTTTTTATGCCTGTGCTTTCAGAAGACTTGCTGCTACAACATACAAAGGCATCCATACATAAAATAGCATTTGTACATTTCTGCTATTTGCTATTCAAAATTGTTTGTGATTTATTTATTTTTTGCATCAGATCATTAGTAACATTGAGACAACGAACAAAATGCCTATAATACCGCTTAATCCTATCTATTAGTCTTGTACTGTTTTCTTCTTCATTTATTTACAGTGGAACCTTGGGTTGCGGATGATGTGATTTGGCACTTCTGTGTATGCGCGAAGCACAATTTGGTGCTTCTGTGCATGCGCAAGCAGCGAAACCCAGAAATAACCCTTTGCGGTACTTCCGGGTTTCCCGCGTTACGCAACCTGAAAACGCGTAACCCGAAGCGTCTGTAACCCAAGGTATCACTTTGTTTGTTTGTTTGTTTATGTGTGTCTTTATTAAATTTATATACCACCCTTCTTTCCATAGATCCCAGGGTGGTTCACCAAATAAAGATACAATGTAAAAACAGAAAATGCACAATAAAAACAAGAACCAAAAAACACAAACCAGAAAAACACATTTTCCAAGGGATTCTTAAGAACGTTTGCAGTTAGCTGTTAGAATCTCCTGCAGATATGCCAGCAATATTCGCATTCACAGAGTATGCCTAAAATGTGTTTGACTTCCCAACAGCATCAGGTTATTAATTTTTTTTTACAAGGCAGTACAGATTGACATGCAAACTACCTTGAATATTCACTTGGCAAACTATGACTCATCACTCAAACATAACAGACTAAGGCTAGTCACATTTGATTAGCCAGATTTCACTCTGGAAAGGCAAGGATCAGCTTCCTTAATCTGCTTATTCCAACTAGCCTCTTTTTGAGAACAAATCCAAAATAGGATGCAAGGGTGTGCTTTTAAAATGAGGATGCAATAGGATGCGAGTGTGTTTTTAAAATGAGGACAAACCTTTCAAATTGTCATTTTGCTTGACAGCTTTATGACTTTTTCATAAAATCATAGCATTATGGATTTGTCATGGCTTCATAGATTATTTTTGCATTCCCCCCCCAAAAAAAACACGAGAATGCAAATCCTTGTTATTTTTAATATATAAGATTTGGTATCATATGAGGCAAGCCACTGTTCTTACTGCCCCTCCCCCCTCTGCAAATACGCACTTTCTGGCAAACAGAACTGTATTCTGCATGTTAAGAATTCACCAGTTAGGCATATGGAGCAAAAAGGAACAAACTGCCTTCTGTTAAAGCCATTGACAAAACCTTTGTTGATTTTTAATACAGTTGAATCAATCCCCAAAAGTGTTGTAGAATTATGAAGTCTTTGGTGCATCCTCACTGCAGATTGTATACATGGCTTGCTTCCGAAGTCTTGTTGTGGTTTAGGCACTTGGTGTTCCAGAGGAGTGGTAGATATGACTTTGCTCCAAAGTGATGATGCTTACAAAATTATAACAAACAAAAAAAAGAACCAGCAGATTGCTTCCAAATTTTGGCAAGTTCAAAAAATTCCATATTGCGGGCCTGTCAAGCTTGCAGTCAGCGGTAGTTTGATAAAGGCCTTCATTTGTGTATGGCCCATCTGGACCAGGGAAGCAAGGAATCGATCGATCAATCGATCAATCAATCAATCAAGTATTTATTACAATCTATCAACCAATAAGCAAAGTAAAAAATCAAATCCTCAGTAGAACCAATTATTAACAATGGTAAACTGGGAACGAACGAACATGGCATGTCTAAAAGTTATGACGTTCAGATATCTTGCCACCTGTTCGGTAATAGATTTAATAGTTCCTTTGAGTAAGATACTCAAAAGGGTCTCTTAAGGACTGACAAGGAAGCCTACTCATAAGAAGGTAACTTATGTGTTCTCTAACCCCTTGATCAAGTCTACAGCAAAAGAGGGAATGTATCTAGCACAACCTTCACTGACTCTCCCAGATACCAGCTGGAAGAAATGGAAATTGTAGTCCAAAACATCCAGAGGGCACCAAGTTGAAGGCTCATTTAATACTAGACAGGCTACAATAAATGTCACTGCATGTCTTCATGAGGACATGAGTTTAATGTCCCCACCCTGTGGACTGTGCTGTGTATTGATTAAGCTTTGGTTGAATGTTGCCCTGTTGTTACTCAACTACATTTATCTTATTAAGTATGTTGAAGCTATTTAGTAAGGCTTTTCCTTAAGAGATGCCATTGCAAAAATTAATTTCTGTGCATGTATGTTCATTATCTTTCATTATCTTTTCTTCTTTTTCTATAGGAAAATTGTTTCAGAGTATGAGAAGACGATTGCCCAAATGATAGGTAGGTGGCGGCGTCATGAAAGATGAACTTCTCTGTCCTCATTCTGATAAGAAAATATAGAGAATATAGAATATAGAATTTCCAATATTTATTTAAAGTTGGGTTCCTTTAGCCTTAAAAATAAGCAATAATTGTGAAGGTATCTTAGGGGGCCAGAAGCTACTAATTAGTCTCACATTCTCCTGAAACAGAGATCTGAAACATAGCTGGTCACATCACTTTGATTTTGTACACAACAGCCTAGGCATCTTGGATAGAATCCATTGCTCCATTTTCAGTCCTTTCATTATTCAATATAACTCTTATCAGAATGGCAAAGCTCTCTGCTTAATTACTCCTGCCAAAAGGTGGTGTCTTTACTGTACTTCTCCATGGGTAATCTGTAACAGGGCTAGCCAACATGGTGGCCTTTGAATGTTTTTCAACTACAACTCCCATCATCCCTGATCACTGACCAAGGGGACTGAGACTGATGGGAGTTGTAGTCCAGCAATATCAGGAGAGCACCACATGGGCCATGCTGATCCATGAAATTATTCAAACAAGAACAAATGATTAGATATTGAAATTTTTAGCAACTGGCAATCTGATCCTAAGTACCCCAGGCACTATTTCAGGCACAATATAAGTAGTTTTGTGTGCACAACAGAATCCATGGCTCTTTTTCCTAAAGGTGCCACTTCATTCTGAGAGTCTCAGAAGTAGTCTATGATGCAGTGCACAAAGCTGATTCTATGAAAGTGGGCCAGGAGCCCCACTTCACACGTGCAGCCATTTGGTCCTGCCTAAAGGAGGTCTTGGCGATTGTTACCAGATTGTCATCTGAAAGCTGGTTTCATTTATTAGAATGTTCCCAAGGAAATCTGGGCAGATGCCATAGTTATGTGCGGTACTTCAAATGTGATCTGAGCCAATTTGTTAATGGCAGTTGACCCAACATGGGATTGCAATCAATCACATTACAAGATTGTAGATAAGGATTAAATAAAAAATAAAAAAATCCAAATGCAGCAGTAAGAAGCCAGATGTCTAGTTAACAAACTTCACTCTGCAAAAGAATAAAAGAATAAAAATTGGGAAAGTCCCTTTCTATCTGATTGCATGCCAGTATTTTATCTTCAAATACCTACATAAATATTTTACAAATAAATGTTCATAAAATTTTAGATCTGAAAATGTTGCAACACTCCTGGACATCATTGATATTTTTTTTTGGAAACTCTGTTCCAAACCAGCTTGGCAATTAGTCACAAGTTCATTAACTCTGTGGTTCATACTTGCCTGGTGGCACACATTTGTCAATCATTAGCTTGAAATGCAGTAGACTTTTTATAATATTGAATCTGGTAACACCTTTAAGACAGACAAATGTCATTAGTGGAGCATAAGCTACAGTTTAAAAATTCTTATGACTTATAAGGTAGTTTGTCTTCAAAATGCTGCTGGGCTTAGATCAGGCATCCCCAAACTTCGGCCCTCCAGATGTTTTGGACTACAGTTCCCATCATCCCTGACCACTGGTCCTGTTAGCTAGGGATCATGGGAGTTGTAGGCCAAAACATCTGGAGGGCCACAGTTTGGGGATGCCTGGCTTAGACTATCAGCAGCTTGGAAGTATTATTTAAGTCCCTAAAAAACAAAACTTTCTTCATTTGGAATGGCAGACTAAAGCCACAGAAAGGAACATTACAGTACTTTGAAGGGTTTATAATATGTACATTGTTTTTAGAAGCTATATAATTCTGGTCTTCCTTCCTTCCTTCCTTTCTTTACCACAACCCTGATAAACCCAAGTAACATATTTGCAATTAAAAAAAATAAATAAATTGCAAAGCTTCCCGGTGAGTACAGTGCTAATATGAATCTTGTAGATTCATGGGATCATACTAACATTGCAATGGAGCAACCACTCATCTACTTCCAGGTTTAAACAAAACAGACTAGCACAGCACAATCTACTAAGGAGTACTAAGTTTGTTTTTTGTAGTAGAGCCCAGCTAGAGTACAGAGTACATTTCTGGAATATAGTACCATATGTGCACATACAGTTCAGTTACAAATTTGTAATGGGTATGTTCAATATACCCATGAAAATGTATGTTTATAGGTTTAAAATATGATATTCCTACCTGTTCAGGTTAATTTGTGTCTGTCTGTCCTTCATAATACTTCCTGGCCTGTTTCTTCTATTGTCCTCCATCAGCGACATTCAGCATCAGCATTATACATTTATTGTTAGCAGTTATGTATGCATCTGTATTTGCTTGTGAAGCATGGTAGTTCCTCATAACATCCTAAAAATTGCCCAAAGTTGCTCATCACTAGCATTTTGCTTTTTAGCTCTGTAGGCTAACTTTCTCCCGATTAAAGAGATAGATAGAAGCATACCTTGATAGTTTCTGCTGTATTTATTCCATTTTTGCATCTCCCGGTCTATTCCTTTCACAGAATTGAGTCTCTAGAACAGTTTCCTGATGCCGAACACCACACTCAAAAGGCATCATTTATTTCGTCTGTTACACTTGTACCATCCTCTTCTTCTGAAGAACTTAGACTGGCTAGGTATAATTCCTGGAGTGCCTTCCTTATAAGCAGTGCTCAAAGCCAAACCCACTTAACTGTAGCGCTTGAATTTGATCATATGGCTTCATATGATCTTTTGTGTCATCTTTGGTGCTGTGAATACTGGAACACTTTGCTGCAGATATCACTTTGTAGTCAGGACTCTTGTTCCCTTTCTTCCTTTTAATGCAAGAGCTTTGAATCTTGTGTTTTTGTTGTGGTTAGCTTTTCAGAAAAGATATACAATTTCATCACCAGAGCAACCTAATCTGAACTAAGGCCTGCTCTCTCTCTGTTTTCCCACTCAAGTTAAGATGAAATTACTACAGACTGAATTTACAGTGCATATTTATTAAGAACTAATTCCCACTCAGCTCGGTGGCACATACTCCCAGGGAAACATGCATAGGGTTGTATCCATAGGGATCCATGTGCTTTAGTGAAGATGCAAACTTGGGATGAAACCTTTGGGATAGTCACCCAAAGTGGACTTCGCTGCCATTTTTTATTGTAGACAAGTAAAATTCATAAGCTTCATTGGCTGACTGTCACATGGCAGAAGTGAGTGCGTGTCCCCTCTTCCATACACTTTAAATTACATTATTTCTGTGCAAATGTCCTAAGATACATTTTCCCCTACCCTTGGACGCTATGGAATAATCACATAAATTAAACATGCTCCTATAAATGGCTCTTTGTGAAGAACATACCGTACTTTTCCATGTATAAGGCGAGGGGTTTTTATTTTTAAAAAATGTTTGCGCGGGTGATTGGTGGCTGCGGCAAGGCTTGCTGGCAATTGGCTGCTGCTGCAGCAATTGGGCGGGCGTTTTGCAGCTGCTGGTGGCGAGCGGGCAGACGATTAGTGGCTTTGGCTAGGCGTGCAATTGTCAATACCCTCCAAAAAAGTTCTACAACTCTGGTCAATCCCCTCCAAATAAAGCTCAACAACTCTGGGCAATCCCCCCCATTTCTTTAATTTGGAGTCCCAAAAAATAGGGGTCATTTTATGCATAGGGGTGTGTTATACACAGGAAAATACGGTGAATTATCCATTTCTTTAGGTGTGTGATGGAGCAGAGAGGCATGTGCTTGGAAAGGTTCCTGAGAGTCTGAGTAGATGGTAATTCCTAGAAGAAATATTGGAGGGAGGGGAAAACCTTCTACAAACCAGTGCTAATATTGCTTCTAATACTGTGCACTGTGCATTGCATCCTCCTTACTAGTCCCCTAGGTGGAACTAATGTAGGCCAAGGACAGGATAAGCCAGCTCATGGAGATCAAACATGCTTTGGCACATACTCATTATGACTTTGATCTTCACATGTTCCACAGTGGCTTCAAGACTCAATGTCCATGATGCCAAACTGTACTTACATTAGTTTTTTTTTTTTTAAGTTAGGGTGGCTTAAAAATTCCTATGGCAGGATGGGTGGGAAACATGTGGCCCTCTGGGTGTTGTTGGACTCCAACTCCCATCAACCCCAGTGGTCAGGGATGATGGGAATTGTTGTTTAGCAACACCCGAAGGACCAAAGGTATCCCCCATTCCTAATTTATATCATAACAGCAAGATTTAACATTCCAGTTGGGGGACGGGAATTTTCCTTACTTGGTGGCTTGCTTCTAAGCTGCATCGCATGTGTCTCGTATCACTTGGCAAGATCACCCGGCATGTATGTAAAAATACATTGATTGTGCAGTATACAGATGATGTAGTTACACACATTAGTATTCTGCAGAAAAAAACAAGAAAAAAACAGCTCATCAGAATGGTTTCCACTTATAGCTTGAAGAGACCCTTCTGAGCTCTTTATAAATCTGCAGCTGTGACTGTATTTTGCTAATCCCTTTCGATATAATACTAAATTGGGTCAAGTAGTCCTGAGAAAGCTCTAAAGAAGTGTCTTAACTAATGGAGAACACACTACTGCAACTCTCACCAGAAATGTAGATGAAAATATATCTGCAGGCTTCTAAAGTTATGAATAGGAGCTGTGAGGCAGGAGCTTATATCCTCAGTATCCTTTGGCATGTACCTTTCAGATCTTGTCTGTCTTCATATAATCTCCTTTGTTAGATCCCTTCGATGTGCCTCTGCTTCAGCCCCTATTGCATATTCATCTGCATTCCAAAATTAATTTTTGTGTTGCATTGTTTTTTTGTGTTTGCAACATTGTGGGCTCCATGCATTCTACAGGCCAAGTACAGGCTGGCAGGAGTTTGCAAAATGAAACATCATCAATTCTGAAAGCTAACAGTTCACCCACAAATTATGCAAGTTCTTTTTGGAACGACCCCTTGCACCAAACGTTTTGCCAGTATCAATTCCATATATAGCCCTCCCCATTTCTTATGCTTTCATGTTTACAGACCGCCCCCCCCCCCCGGCTCCCTTGTTGAACCATTCATTCACATGTTGGCTTCTCATTGCTACAATTGACAATTGAAACTACGTTCATTCATTCAAGATTATTATGGTATTTACCTCTTCAACATTGAAATAAGGGGATATTGCCCTCTTTGCGTTACTGATTGTTGCATTTAAGTTTTTCCTGCTTTCTTGATTAAATTCCCTGATTTTTCTATTTTGCTTCCATTTTTGTTGCTTCTTGTTCTTTGCTTGCAATTCCAAAACAAAGGCAAGCCTGGTAAGTAATGCTTTCACCAACTTTGGCACCTGCATATTGGCATTTCTTTCCCCCCCTTTTCTTTCTTTTTCTGTGTATTTGCCGTATCTGCTTAGAAATACCAGACAATGATAGCCAACATCCTTTGAAAGGATTGGCAGATTTCTGGTAGCAGGCTTCATTGTCACCTTTAACCTCCAAAACAGGGTATAATGACAAATAATATGTCATTACCAGCAGACTGGGTTTCAGAGTTTTCAGCATGTGTACAGTGGCAACGGTACATAAAATTATATACAGAAACTGTTTCTTCCACCCATGACCAATTTCATATACTGTAACCTCCTTTAACACACATGTTTCTCTTCTTCAGATTCTAGCCAACCGGCATATCCATCAGTGAGATGTACAAGTTTTGGTTGTAGGGGCAACAAATTCCTTTCATTGTAGTTAGTGCTGGTGTCCGAGTTCCCACTTTGGATGTCTCCCCAGAAGTGTAGGAAAAGAGTGTGCAAATCTCCACATTAGCATGACATCCAAAGTTCCTCATTCAAAGATACAGGATGTATATCACATTTTTGGCCATTATACTCATAGAGGGTTTTACTTACCACTTTTTCCACAGATACATTTGTGTTCAAAAGCATTTGTAGAAAATAAACAGCCTTAAGTACAATCATATAGTGGCCATGGTAAAAAAAAATGCTATATAACACTAAGAAGTCAACAGTTAATAGTAACAGTCCCTTCATGAAGACTTCTAGGGCAAGAGGGTGGGGTGTAGCAGGTAGAAGCAACTGACCCTTTAAAGCCATCAGAGAGACTTTTTTTCTCCTCATGCCAAAGTGGGGTCTGTGCATCCTCTTTCTAACACACACAAACACACACACATGCATTGTTCTAACTATATCTACCTATAACACTAGAAAAATAGAGATTTGGGGGGGGGGAACAAAACAAAACAAAAAACCAAGAGAAATGGTTGAGGATATAAAGACTGCAATAAATTTACACTACCACTGGATTTAGTAAATAGGTTTCAGGAATGGATTTTCCAGCAATCTTTACCTTTGCATGGGTAGGATGAGCCCTGGTCATATGTCTTCCTATCCTGAAAACCAAAACACAGGCTAGAATTCTCATTGTAGCATGCAGGTGAGCACTTCAGGACTCACCTTCCGGTGACAGTTCCCCACAGAAATCTGGGGTGGGGTGGGGGGCGGCTTATGAAGTGGCATCCCTAAAGGCACAAAGAGCAGCTGCTTTTGAAGACTGGTTCAGGTTGAACATTATGGGTGCTGTGCTGGTTTTTAAGTAAATGAATGAGCACATTTTCACAAACAATGGTGTTTTTAGAATAGGTTCTCAAACATTCCTGCCTGACTCCAGCCACTTGGCCTGGAAATAGAACTCTTCTAGCCTATTTTGCCGTTTGTCTCTTACATCCCACTCAGACCTCCTTTGAGACTAGCTGGTCCTGAGAATCCTGTTTCCTCCAATAATCTGTTGCTGGGATGTTTACCAAAGATTTCCACTCAAAAATAATTGGGGGGAAATACAGTTTTCTCTTTTTCATTTGGTTGATGGCATGGTGTTGGCTGCCAACTGGCCTGAGACTTTCAAAAGCACGAAATATGCTATGAAATAAGGATAAGTGATTTAAATCAATAGTACATTCAGTTTGGCCATTCAGATTAGTTCAATACGACTACTGAAAAGTCTCTGGTGCATGGCATTATGGGAAGTGACTCCATGCTAACAGCTCAGTTACTTCTCTACTACATGTGGAAAGTTAAGCAACAATTAATCCACCACTCCAAATGTAAAATCTAGGCAGTGTTCTTTCCATCTCACAGTTGTGTCTTTCTGAAGGAGCCCTGTGTAGCACTGAACAAGGTATCTAGAAAAATATTTCTGCAACCAAGTTCTGTAATTATAGCTGAAAATATGCAAATAGGGGTTGTGCTGACCATATCCTCCTCTGTGTAGGACTGTATGAAAGGAATCCTGATTGTGTGAATTTAGAGTGAGTTTATGTTAAAAGGGGGGAGAGAAATGACACATTGTGAGGAAAATGCTCTTAAGGCTGCATTCCTCTTCTTGTTCACATGAAAGAAAATCCCATCAGGCTCAGTCGAAATTACTTGCAAATAAACCAATTTAGGGTTAGACACTGAGAAATTGCGTGTTTAAAATTTTCACCCAGGATGTGCATTTTCAATCTTCATTTCTGAGAGCACCAGAGCATTAAAAAGAGGGACCATTTCCTTCTTTCCTTGCACAATTTGAAATCAAACCGCAAAAGCACAGCACATTGCAGGTGCTGCCAATCAGCTGATTTGTGGGACCCACAAAACCCCCTTTACCACACCTGGCAAACATATGTGATATCAGGTATGGGGCAGGTGGGCATGACTTGACCAAAATGGGAGACTACAACATAGACCTCAGTTACGAACACATAAAGGTTATACACAACCGTAACCGGCTATAATAAAATGCATGAACTAATACAGAATGAATAAAAAAAAATTGTTACTATGTACGTAGGAACAACCTCTGTCAAAGGCGAGGGGTGGAACCTCGTAGTCCCTTTTTGCATGTTCTTCACACAAGGAACCTTCAAACTGCTTTGCATTAGATTGCAATGGTATACCTGTATGCATAAAAGCTTTTTCCTTAGGCGTATGTTTAAACATAATGTATAAACACAACAAACATGCTTCCCGGTACAGAAGTTATATAAGTGCCCCCATCAGGCTTTTGTGCTTTGCAATACCAGGCAAGGGATACCCCTTGCTGACAACACAAGTTTGCTATTCTTCTGATGTGTGAAGTGCCCTTAGGGGAGTTTGACCTTTTGCAACAGAATGTAATAGTATATAGACCTTGTGCACAGGGTTGTTTGGGGTGGGGTGTTATTTTGTTTTGAACAACCACTTTTAAAAGTAAATGTTTGTGTGCAGTTTGCTGTGTTTATCACTTCCACAAACTTAATGATTTAGAAGTTTGCCGCCTCAGGTTGATGTAAGTTGAGCTCATTTTCCATCAGCTGGAAGCCTAATCAGTATTGCTGAATTAATAACTGCACTGCATTGGAATAAGCAAGTTTCTTAGAGAAAGGAAGGCATTTCTCAGGCAGAAACAGTTCTGTTGTGTTTAGTGCCTGCTTCTGTTCCAAAGGAGAGAGGCCAAACTGCACTTCTTTACTCTGTTTAAAACCTGCTTCCCCAACCAGGTGCCCACCACATATTTTGGATTACAACTCCCATAATCTCTGATCATTGACTGAGGTTCAGGGCCGTCTCAAGCAGGTCGGGCGCCCTGGCACTGACGCGCGGAGATTGCTCTGGCGCCCCGCCCTCACAGCATGGCTTCCACGCGGCTTTGCTGCGCAGCGCCCCCCCTGCCGGCCCTGCGCCCTGGCGCCCCGCGCCACCGGGACTGCACCTAGAGCTGGGCCTGCTGAGGTTGGTGGGAGTTATAGTCCAAAACAGTTTGAGGGCACCTGATTGGGAACAACTTGTTTAGAATGTATCATGAGGAGAAATGAGGTCAATTTAGTTCCTGCATCAGAAAACAAAATAAAATTTTAAAACAAACAACCTTCTGGTTAGATGAAATTTCCAATGCAAGTTTATTTTATTAAATTTCTGTCCAATCGTCCCTACCAAAGGAGCCCAGTTTATGTCCCCTCTATCGTGCTTTTGTGGTATCTTGTGCTAATGTTTAATATTCCCTATGAAGCACAGTGGATAATACCAATTAAAAAGTTTTCATTATTCTTACTGGTGCTCCTTCTGTAATTGTCTCCCACAGAGGATGAACAGAGAGAAAAATCCATGTCCCACCACACAGTCCAGCAGCTGATTATAGAAAAAGAGCAAGCGTTATCAGATCTGAACTCTGTGGAAAAATCACTGGCAGATCTCTTTAGAAGATATGAAAAAATGAAAGAGGTTCTGGAAGGATTTAGGAAGGTAAGTCACTGTGAATAAATACTTGTAGACTTGTGCCTCAACCTGGAGGTCCACATGCAACTAAGGTGTACAGATAGAGAGGTGTGTTGCACCCAGAGGCTTCTGTGTTCGTTTTAATTACAGCCTGATTTTCATCCCTGTTGTGCGTGCAAATCACAATTCCTCCATGGAAATGACTGGAGGTGCACTTGAGGGTGAGGAGAAAGTGACTTGCCATTCGAAGCCATGGAGTTTGATCACAAAAGTCCAGCAAAATAATTCTTGCCCTCCAATTAACTCTCCCTTTTCTTTTCACTTAAGAATGAAGAAGTATTAAAGAAATGTGCACAAGAGTATTTATCACGAGTAAAAAAAGAAGAGCAGCGATACCAAGCCCTCAAAATTCATGCAGAGGAAAAGCTGGACAGGTATTTTGGTAGTGGGTGAGAGGAGTCCTGGTCTGTCAACCAAAAGCTTCTGTCTAATTCTCTAACCCAGTGGTGGGAATATCCAACCCGTAGGCCAGTTTTGCCCTGACATTGATCCCAAATTGATCCACAAGGCTTCCCCTCCCCCCCATTATATGTGCTGCTGGGTGTGGGGCAGGTGGAGATGCAGCTAGATTGATTGTCCTGCTGAGTTCCTTGTGGGGAACTGGATCACACAGCCACTCGTGGCAGAAAGCAGGACTTGAAGCCATCACCCAACAGCTGGTAGGCAATGACTTCAAGCCTGCTGTTCAGCAGCTCTTTGCAAGCCCTGCATGGTGGTTTAAAGTTCCGACCATCATCTCCTGATGTCATTGTGATGTCAGCTGATTGGCAAACTTGCTCATCTGTCACACTTGACTCATGAAGGGTAGAGAAGATAAGAATCTGGCCTGCTGGCCTGAACAGGTTCCCCTTCCCTGCTCTAGCCTCAGCTAATTTTCATATATTTGCCTCTCTTGTATTATTCTGCAAGTCATAATGAGTGGAGGAGGTCCATATATATCGCTGAATCCCTGTGATTCCTGCTCTGCCTTCTGTTCCATCTTCAGCTTCTGAGGTTTCACTAGACATTGTCTCCATGAAGGACCATTTTCACTAGACATTGTCTCCTCAAGAAGGACCATTTTCACAGCCCCCCAAAAATCCTTTTTTTCAAATTGTGCAAACTCAGTTCTGCATTCAGTGGCAAGTTTTGTACTTGCGTAGTATGCTCACTGCATAACCACAGCCCTGTTTTATTATAAATTTCAGATTGACTCATGATTGTGTTACGAGTTACAGCGATGCAAATTCCAGCTCCCTCCATTATAAACATTGTGCGTGAAATGTCATGTTTAAGTAGCTCTCAAGTGTGACTTTTCCAAGGGCAAGCGGGCACATGGACCCACTAGTATGCCTCCATGTGTCAATGTTGTGACTGTATACAAAAAGCAAGGCAAACCCTCCTTGGCTTGCACTCTTAATGAGCTGTGTTTTCACAGAGCCAATGCTGAAATTGCACAAGTCCGTGGCAAGGCTCAACAAGAACAAGCAGCTTACCAAGCCAGTCTCCGTAAAGAGCAGCTGAAGGTGGATGCATTGGAAAGAACACTGGAACAAAAGGTAAACTACCTGTGGATTGTCTTATAAAGCTGCTGTTAGAGGGTGCATTGTGTTTTGTATCTGTGCATCTGGAGTCAGATGTGGTACTTACTTGCCCAAACAAATTAAGAATGGGATAATTCTGACTGAATAACTCCTTCTGATGTCACAGTTCATGATCCAGTAGTTAATTTGTTTGTTGTCCAGCTTGAGTATTCTGACTGAAGCCGGGATTTGACCATTGTGAATTATGGGATGATGTATTGAACACAGAGACCTAGCTGGAACTCACAGTTCAGTGGATCAAAGGGCACCATGTTAACTTTATCATCATTGTACATGAAATCTCTTATGTACCATATATTGGTCATATGTACCCTATAGGCTGGCATCACATAATACAAGAAGTCACCTTTGAATGTCAAGTTAATATATATGGAAGAATACTGCTTTCCTATTGTAAGTGATATACCTATTACATGAATTGCACATGGTGACCATAAAAATTGGATTTCATATATAGTATATGCAGGGTATAAATAAATTGTTGTTGTTGTTGTTGTTATAGATATAGTATGTAAAGCTATTTTTAAATCCTTTTAAAAAATCCAAATGGGCTCTGCATAGATCCCATTATTTAGAGACAGAGCTGCATAAAATTAATCACTGGCTTTAAAACTGCACAAAAACCGATAAAGCTGCAGGCTGTGTCTTGAGCTTGACACCTTGAACAGATTTGCACTTTTAAGTAAAGATCCTGTCATAAAAAGCATACCAAAAGCATGGAGGAGCCAAATTTAAGCTTGTTGGACCTAATTTGTTTTTTTTTTTTTACAAGAAGCCCAAGATCCACCAACCAGAGCTAAATGCAAAAGATATGTACGGAGTTAGAATTAAATGTGCTTTGAGCACATTCTGACTCCAGACATTTGTTGACAAAACCAAAACTGGAACTCACAGTTCTGTCTCACAAAAGTCCACTCCTGGTTCACTTTCTTCATTTCGGCATCCTTATAAAAAGTGCCATTTTGCAGTTGCTAAACAATTGGGGGTCAGAAATCTTGCAGCAATTTTCTGCAAACCTTCCAGAGATCTACCTTTTGCCCACTCCTGGCCTAAAGTCCCTTTGGAGGCATTGGTACAGCAGCAGCTGCTACTGTTTCAGTAAACATGGTGTCCTTCTTTCCATGCTGAAACTATGCTCCCAGTGCCATCACCTTCTCCACTGGTGCAGTGACTACTTGAAATGTAAATACAGCTTTGCATTGACAAGTGTTTCCTTGGTTTGTCGTGTGTTCTTTTTTCAGAATAAAGAAATAGAAGAATTGACAAAGATTTGCGATGAACTGATTGCCAAAATGGGGAAAAGCTAACTTTTAACCAAAATCCTGGATTTCAACCTTGAGTGCAATATGACCATTGGCACACTGATGTCCACACATTGATGTGAACAGGATCTATTTTCACTTTTTTGTATGCACTACTGTATTTTTCTTTCTTAATAATGATTGATTTGATTGTATGCAGTACTAAGAAGACTATCAGATTCCTTGCTATTGTTTGCAATTTTTTCCGTAGAATAACTCATAGCAAGTTGATCTCAAAAAGTACCTGTATCAGGGAGATTTGTCAGATTCTTTAATAAATTGCAGTTGCTCATCCTAGCCTTTTCCCTTTGTACATGAGTTCCCATGTTGGATGTCTTTTTCTTTTTCTTTTGGATTTAATATAAATGTGTATGACTTGCATGGGGACTCTTGCCTTAAGGAGTGTACATTTTATCTGCATTTGCTGATTTGTAAAATAAAAATAAAACTTGAAAAACGAAGGGGATTGTCCCATCAAGTCATTATTATCATTGAATTTTCATTTCTGACTTGGTAATAGATGTGTCTTCATTCCACCTCTTGTGTGTGTGCTTTAAGTGGAATTCTAGATCCCTTATGGAGAGGCTACCCACATGTTTAACACACAGCATGGCATCTAAGTCCTCTATACCTTCAAGAGATGAGACTCGTTTTTTTTCTTTCTTCCAAAAGAAGCAGCACTAATCCCCAGAGGCTAAGTAGTAAATATATTTAGGGGTTTAATCATTGATCTGGTAACTAGCACTTTTCATTGATCTTGCTTATCTTGCCTTTAAGACTTCTGCAGTGGCATTTTCACAGGTAACTTGAAACTTGCCAGAATTACCACCTGTGTATCTTTGATATCATCACCACTTTGATTCGCAAGTGAAGCTGCCTTTGGTTTCGGGTCAACTACCGGTACATCCTCTGTGAGAAAGGATACAGTGGTGGGAGAACGAGCGAGAGCTTGGGTTATAGCCAATGAAATTGTCCTGTAACTGGCCTCTGCATTTTCACCAGAGGGTTGGGGGAACCCTCAAAACACATTTGGGGTAGGGCATGGTTTACAGGGAGAGAAAGTCCCAGTGTGCAGGCAGGGATGACTTCATTGGATACAAGCAGCTGTGTGTATGTTAAGTGAGTGGCATTGTGTGTGGGTCTGGCCCCACAGAATAATGCAGCCCTCAATCTGAAAAAGTCTTCCCCACTTCCAGTTTAATCTGAACAACAATGAATCTATCCAGCCGTGAGTAATATGAAAACAGATATCAAATAGTTTACGTTAATGAGGTTTGCTTCTAATTAAATATAATTATAGACTTATTTGATGCTGTGGCAGATAAGACATTTTCTTCTAGATGATGATTAAAATTTATTTCCTGAGAAAGTTGAAGAGAAGAATTACATCTGGTTTGAAGGACAACTGGGAAGAACTAGATAAGTAGCATTCTGCACACCTCTTTATCCTCGACATCATCCTCTATAGAGGATTAACTATGCTGAATAAGCATTAGAGCTTTAATGACAAACAGTTTGCTTTGTCTAATGATACATTTCTTGGCTCTCCATGATGAAGCCATTTGCCAGCTTGGTCCTTCTCAGTTTGCTTTTCACCATCCAAAGTAAGTCATTTTGCTCTATTTGTTCTCTCTACCTTATGGTACCTGGCACATTTAGCATTCCTTCATCTCAGATGCATTATTTTGTTGGTTCCAGTGCTTTTCTTCTAGAAAAGAAAGGAGCCAGTAGACGTTACAGTAAGTGCCACACTTTCCACCAGTGCTTTTCAACTAGAAAAAGGGTGTTGGTACTCTGTATCCTTAAGTACCCCAAGAAAAAAAAGCACTGATTGCTTCCAGGAATGGGGATTTGCTAATACTAGGGAATACTTTTTGCATAGCTTCATGATGCAATAGTTACAGTAATGGCAAGTTCTTTGATGTGCATTTAATTGGTGCCTGCTAGAACATCTTTGGGAATGAATCAGTTTTTAGTTGGGTTGCTTAAGTTATCTTCCAAATACATATGGCTGATTAACATCCTATATCCTTTTAAATGTGTTTGTGGGAGCGGGGGTTTATTGTTTTGTTTTGTTTTGTTCTTGTTTATGTTTTTGTTGCATATTTTATTGTATATTTTATGCTGTGAACTGCTCTAAGATCTTTACAAATTTCATAAATGTTCCTGTTGCTCATCTGCTACAACAGAAAAACAAACCCCTCCGAGTGAAGCGCGTAAACCGTTCACATTGGAAATGAGCCTCTTTAGATGCTGAATATGTAGTTTTTAAATCATCATTAGAATTCAGATTTGCAGAAACGAGAGAGAGAAAGTAGTACAGTACCTTCCTGAAACTGAAATTTATAGGATTTGGAATTCGTAATTTCTCTTCTTTTTCCTGGTTGGCATTATAATGTGAATAGTAAAAGTTGCATGTTACCATTTCAGAGTTTCTTCTGAGATAACTTTTATTAAGAAGCAAAGTGGACATCACACTTATCAAATATATTAGTTCTGTTAAGTGTGGGGTAAATAGAAACAAGCCCGAGATGTTTGTGAATTGATCTGCTTCTTCACACGAATTAAAACCCAATACAATGACTTCTCACTAGATTCTCCATTATTCTTTGGCAATGTTTGTGTGAAATATAAGTCAAATTGCCCTTTTATTTGAAGCTGAGCTGAAATGAACATAGTTCTTTGCATATAAGGCCTTCATCTGTTTTTAATTGATGACAGGCGAAGCACTGCAATGCTATACGTGTGTAGGTACAAGTGATGAAGAATGTAACAGACAAGGTACTGAGCAATGTCCAGGGAATTCTGATGCCTGCGCAATCATAAGAGGACAGTCAAGTAAGTGGTTGTATAATGGTAATAATAAAAACTGTTTCTGGTTAATTTCAAGCAATGGAAACTTCTGATAATTTTGCTAGCCAGAAAGGTGCAAAGGTGTGTGGGGGGGGGGAGGCCATAACACAGAGAAAGCAGAATCCATTTGCATTTTATCTTTAACATTATTGATAAATTACATTTCGGTCCACTTTTGTACTGAACTTTCAAATATCCATAAATACAGCATTTAAAATCCTTAATTTTGAAGGGCCGTTTAATCCAGATAATTTAAATTTATGGGAATGTTGTCTGTATTCTGTTCTTTTCCTTTATCTTGTTAAATACTGTGCTCTCAATTAACTGTGAGTAAATTTCATGTCATCAGAAGTCTTAACTAGATTTTCTACTATAAGGAGACAAAAGATAAATGTGCTATAGTTGAAGGTCTGTATTTCATGTGGGTTTTAGCAGGTATTGCATAGATGATAATATATCAAGTTACTTGAGATGTTAACTAATTTACCTGATGTTACTTGAGATGTTAACTAATTTACCTGAAGATTAATATATCAAGTTACTTTGATATTAACTAATTAATTTGAATATATCAATCAATATTGACAAGATACCAATATATAGTATGAAAGCATAGAATATTTCCAAAAGTCTCAGTAATAGTTGAAATAATCACAAGCACATTTCAGAAGCTTCCTAAGGAACTAGAGCTAGCCTTTCAATAAACATCTTGCCCAAATGACATCCCTCTTGGCTGTTCCAATGGAGAAGAGAAGCCTGCAGGAACTCTCCACACCCAAAGTCAGGGAGGTTCAGATGGGGGAACTTAAAACTGTAGTTTCTGTCTAATACACCTTTAAACTCATGAACTTGGCGAGTAATATCTATCATTAAAAGGTCCTTGATAAACACTTCAACAATTGAGTTGCTTTGTTTCAGGTTATGACAAATTAAGATAAGTATTTGCTTTATTTTCATGTTTCTTTCCTGATTATAATACCAACCATGTGAACTTTCTGAACATTCATTTATTGTCTCTTGAATTTACTCTTAAAGTTCAGTTTCCCACTTACATGTCAGCATTCCCTTAACAATGAGTTTCCAGAGACAAGACACTTGACCTTAGGCAAGGTTTGAGTTCTCTATCTGATCTATTTTCTCTGAAGCCCAAAAAACATTTCCATCACATGTTCATCATATCATATTAGCAAGCAGTATTAACAATACAAACAATACAACCAAGGTTGCTTTCTCTTAAGCTCCTTAAAGTTCTCTCTCTCCTCTTCTGGAGCTGAAAATAAAGCAGGTGAACTAGTATTTTGTCATTGTCACCTTTTATCAATATTTCTATGAGATAAAAGGCAGCAATGAAGCAAAGATTAATAATGAACTATTTAGGTTTCAAGCCTAGAGTACCGTAGGAACAAGCAGAAACTTGGGATTAGAACATCAGTCTATGTTCTTCTAACATCCACAACAATTTTTCTGGATGTCAGCTAAATAAAGGGAAGTCTCAGTACCTCTAATAGGCATGTAAATTTGTAGCTACGCTTCTTGACTGACAAATAAAATAAAATGTGTTTTATAAAGCCAAATCAATGAATAATGTTCCTTAAAATGGCAATGCTTTCACCTAGGATAAGCAGTTTGAAGATGTGAGCCTAGATGTTCCGATTCAAGCTAATAAGATAAAGAAGCAGTTAAGCATGGATGGTGTAATATGTTCTGGATTTGTCTCTGAATCTATTCTAGGTGGAATTATGAAGTCATGTTCGTATAGGTCATTCTGTGAGAAAGCGCGGAGGGAAGGTTCACGGGCACCCGGAGTGAGCGTTCACTGCTGCTATTCAAATAATTGCAATGCCAAAGGCCTGGGCTCAAGACATATTCCCTCCTCCGGCTACTTCTCTTTACTTCTTTCTGCTCTCTTGTGGCACTTCTTTTTTTAACCCGGAACGGAATTTGAACAGGAATGGAAGGTGGAAAGGAAGCTATTCAACCAGAGCTACAATACTGTATTTGAAGGATTGGGATCAGGAAACTCAAACAAGCACTCCTATGACCATAGGACATGACATTAAAAAAAATATCAGCAGCAGTTAAAGATGTTGGTTGGAGTGGAGAGCACAGAAAAGCAGACATAAAACCCTTTTAACAGTTAGGTTTCAATCCTATGTATGTTCAGTCATTGAGTATTTCAATGCTATTGTTTTAACCAGATGTGTTTCAACCATATTGTTGGTTTTAATATGATTCTATGTTGGGATAAGGCCGGCATCCCCAAACTGCGGCGCTCCAGATGTTTTGGCCTATAACTCCCATGATCCCTAGCTAACAGGACCAGTGGTCAGGGATCATGGGAATTGTAGTCCAAAACATCTGGAGGGCCGAAGTTTGGGGGTGCCTGGGATAATGCTAGAGCAGGTTTGGGGAGACTGGGAAATGGCACTGTACCTATGATGCTCAGTAACAAACTCATGATATTAAGCGGAAGAAGTACGGGATTAGCACAGGATTAATAATGGTTAATGTGACAGTTTTCTGTTTTTAATGATGAAGGTGAACCACTTTGGGAAAGCTTGCCCTGAAATGTAATATAAAAATACTGGAAATAGATAATCTAGTTAGAAGAGTTAGTTCTGTCCATAAGAAACATCCATGAGCTGAATCAGTGTGTAAACTGGGCTGGGCTGATAAGACCAATCTTTCACCAACATTATGTGCACCATCATTCCCCTCCTCACTTGTTAATTCAGCATGTGAGCATTTCTCATGAACTGGGCTTTATTTGGCATCAATCCCACAAACAAGCAAAACATAGCTGCCAACAGCAGCCTTGTAATGTTGTATGTGAAACTTTACTATCTGACAATGGTGAAGAGCCTCTGTGTGACTGTTACCCAGCAATGTCATGAAATTTGCTTATGGAACAATAGAGTTTAGCAATCCTCCTCCAGGAACTCTTTCTCAAGGAACTCTCCTAACCATAGCGGTCAACTTTTACCTTTTCTCGCGAGGAATCCTATTCAGAATAAGGGAATTTCCCTTAAAAAGGGGGGAAAGTTGACAGCTATGCTCCTAACAGGAACTCTTTGTGATGAATGGTTTATTGGAGAGGAAATGAACAATCAAAACGATTTGAAAAGATACCTAAAGCCTGATTTTATAGTTAGTTGATTAGCTTTGGTACCATTCTGCATACTTCACAGCAGAGCAGACTGTTGGAAAATAAAGTCCTTAAAATGGCCTTGTGGCATTGGATGGGTATTACGGAAACATGACGGGCAAAGGGAGTAGTACAGCTTTATCTAGGATGATCCCTAGGGTAGAAACTGCAAATCCAGATTAAGCAATGACACAGTTTCTGGTTACTAGGCTTCTTAGGTTGCATTCCTATACCTACCTACCTACCTACCTGGAGTAAGTCTTATTAAATCCAATAGGACTTGCTTCTGAGTAGACATAAGAAGAGCCTGTTGAATCAGGCCAATGGCCCACCTAGTCCAGCCTCCTGTTCTCACAGCAACCAAGCAGATGCCTGACTCAAGCACAAGATCACTCTCCCCTCCCTACTAGGGAAGATCTAGCTCTATGTATGGAGTTGTGCTTGTGAACAGACCTACGAGTTACCTTGTGTGCCCCTATGTTTAGCCCACAGCTATCTATTATTAACGCTTTTGATTGTTGACTCCTTTTGACATGGTTTCATTGTGTTGTGTGTATTGGCCGTCCTGCTTCCCTTTGGGTAGAGTTCTACATAAAGGCACATCTGTACTGAAGCGTTAACTTTATGCCTATGTATATTGTTGTTTATGGTGGAAATAAATGTGTTCTCTAAATAGAAAAGCAATGCAGCTGTACAGTTTCTGACCTGGAAATGCTAATAATTGCATGGATTCTGCTATCTAGTGTACTCCTAAACCAAACTGCCCTGGAGACCTAACCCTCTAGTCATAATGTATTTTCTAATTTTATTTACACAAATATTTATAGACCACCCACAGATATAAGATATCAAGCCAAGGTACAACAGAATATGCTGTTCAACAAAACATAAAATACTCATTAAAATGACAGACTCGTCTTTTAAAAGTTTAATCAACTGAGGAGGTCTGTCAGCCTAAGAGATGCCTGGAAATTTTAGGATGCTTGCTGAATCTCCGATGGAAGAGTATCAGAGTTGTTTGGCTAAGAAAAATCCCAACCTCCACCACCCAACCTCAGATTCTTAGAAGGTGCCCTTTGCAAAAGTAAGGAACCTTCCAGAGGAAGGTAATCTTCTGTTGTCTCAGGTGAGCCTCCACAGTGCAAGGCAAAATTCCTGTGAAAATCGGCTGTCTTGGGCCACTCAGATAGCAGTCATTGGTCAATATAATAGGTTTCTGGGAACAGTAGCCAATTTGACTAGAGCTGGTACTCCAAGGTGATGAACTTGTTCCAACAAAGGTCAGAGCTAGAAGGGACTGAATTTTCTCTGTAAGAAGTGCCCCATGCTCTGAAAGAGGTACTCTGGCAAGTAGGAGTAGGAGACTGTGGTCCCTGGGGCAGACATCTAAGGAGGCTTGGATGGCTGCTTAGATGCACATGCTTGCTGGGTCTAGGATTTAAGTCGGGAGATGCCACACTGTCCTGAACCCCTGGTCCACCTGGCAGCAAGTCAGTATGTCAAGTCCCCAGTTCAGGGTCAATCCACTTGCCCAAAGTCCTGCAGATATCCTGGTGCATCCAAGCTGAGTTCCATCAACATGGACAGTTGAGTAGACACAGCACCTCAGCTCTGCTGCCCTTTTATACTTTGCATGCTGATTGCAGCATCTGGGCTTCATGAGACATGTGACCCTCACCTGTTCTGAGTGTACTCCAGCTGAGGAATCACACACCTTCTGCCAGAGCTAGCAAGCCCCACTTGGCCAGCTAGGGAGCTGGGCTGAGGGACCTTGCCTGCCTCAGCCTCCTGGAGTGCCCTGCCCGCTGCTCCCTACACCTCAGAGCCCACTGTGTTCATGGAGACAGGCCCCCCTCGCTGGCTTTCGTGATGGGTCCTGCTGTTCTTTCCTGTGCACTGACCCCCACCCCCTCCGTCACCCCGTGAGTACTTCCTACATCAACTTCTCCTTCCCCAATCTCCAGCTTGCCCCAGTGTGTTCCACACCATTCGCTGGGATCGTCTTCCTCCTCCCCTGCCAGTTCATGGCAACATACTTCCCTCTGTGAGGTATTTCTTTGTAGACACTTTGCCCTAGTTTTGATCCAGAAATGAAGATATCCTAGGGCCGTATTGTGATGCCACAGTCATAATGAGATGACATAACAATGTTCTGTATGTATGCAGACATCGCCACTTGTTGCTGCTTTTGAGGGCCAGAAGTCATGGTTTTTCTAGGAGAAAGGTGGAGGGGATATGCGAAGGAATTTATAAGCCTTCTTTCAGCAGCCCTTAATCCTCTCTCACTGAGCCTTGACAGGAATCCAGAGCAGCATTCCTGAACATGGCCACAAAAATGGCTCGCTACAAGCGTCTCCATGGGAAAGCCCGACATTCCCTGGAATTGCTTCAGCTAACTTCTTTTGTTCCTGAAACACCTGCTTTAGATAATACAGAACACCTGTAAGTAGTGGTTAACATTTTGAGTGCTTTTTTTCTGGGGGTCCTCAAAGATATGCAGTACTGCCACCTTCTTTTCTAGAAGAAAAGCACTGGTTAAAAGTGTGGCGCTTACTGTAAAAACTTCATGGTGAGTACCGGCACCTATTTTTTCTAGAAAAAAAAAAGCACTGCATATTTATAATGGGTGGTACTACTGAATGGTGAAGGGAAAGAGCTAACGAGACCTCTTTTGCTTCTAGATTCTAGAACGTGTGATGCATTCTAGAAGGGATGGACTGTGTTCTAAAAGGAAGTGGGGCAACAGCATGTCATTGGCTACTGCTGTTTACTCAGATTACGATTATTTTATTTTACTAGATTTATTAGTCACTAGTTACCATGGTCTCCAACTGCCAATTAAAACAAAACAACAACAACAACAACAACCAACAAATAGATTACACCAATAAAAGTTCATATAAAATGTTAACATTCTCATACACACCTACAATTCATGCCTACAGAAAACAATGCCACCATTGCCATAAAAGCCAAAGGAAGTTTGGGCAACACACCAGGAGTTACCCCAAAAACTAAGATCTTCAAGTCGGGAAAAGAAAAGGAAGGGAAATGGTGACTTAGTTTTTTTCTATATACACATGAAAGAAAAGAACCAGACTCCTACTTAAAAAGGGGACAATGTGACACTAGGAACATTTTAGTTTTGTCCTTGTGCTCTTCCTGAATGCAAACAAAATTGATGCTGTCTTTTTCACCTCCAGTTACCTGCTCTCAGCTCCCTATGTGTCTCTGGGAGGACTCTCGCCAAATGAGAAGGAGATAGCTAAGGTAGGTGTGTGGGTGTTTATGATAGCTTTGGATGACCAAGACTTCGAGAGCAGAATAAAGCTGCTGGCTAGCCAATCTAAGCTACTGGTTTAACTTACTTTACAGGTCTGTGTATTGTAAAATCTATGGACTTTGGCTTGCAACTCTAATGAAACAACACAGATAATCGTAGTCTTGCTAGAGACAATACTTCAGGTTCATCATCACCTCCCAGGTTCTTTGCTGGGCTGGCCCAATGCATTTTGGTACATGAGGCAGTGTGGCAAATGGTGCCACATCCTTCTTCCAAGTCACAGCGCAAGCCAGCCAAGTTATTATGTTTAAGGCAGAGAATCCCACAATGTTCTCTGCCCCCGGTTCCATTCTCACCAGTAGCATAGCATCTCTTCCTCCCCTATGTTCATTTGAGATTTTCCTGACATGCCTTTGGCCTCCTCCACTGCTTCCTTCAGGTTCCTGTTTCTTAATCCACAGCCTTCTTCCCACTTGTCACGGTGTGACTCTGCTTCTCATCTTTCCTTACACCCAGCTGCTTACAGCCTCTGCTGATCTGAAGTCCTCTGTGAATTTTGACCTGGTCAAACTGGTCTTTCAGTTCCTCTCACACCGACTGTTGTGCGGGGTAATCATATTTTATACATGACCTTTCACCTTTAGAAATGAGAATGTTTATTAACATTCTGCAACTTCACATAAAAGTCAGTCCATTGGTGGGCTGACATAAACACAGACTGCATATGGGAGATACAGTGCTAACCTTTGAAGAGATGCCAGGTTAAAATTCCCAGAGAAAACCCCCAATTGACAGCCATTTGAGCTGACTGACTGATCAAAATCTGGCAGTTTGAGGAGTGCATTGCATGGTGAGTTGTTTTATTTTTTTGTGGGGGGGGGGGGAGAATGTTGAAATGGCAACACCACAAGGACAATAAATTATGCTGCAGCAGATAAAAAGATGGACTGAAGACAGGTTTGTGATACTTCTTGTCCCCACCCCAATTTTTCATCAAAAAAATCAATGTAGAACTTCACCAGCTCAATGGTGGGTGAGGTATTTATGGGCCTTCTGTGATCTTAAAAGAAAGAAAGAGACCAATAAAATATTAATTCTACAAAGCAGAGGTGTGCTTGTTGATATCACCTGGGAAATTGTCACCCATTGAAACTCTTTTAGCTCCCTACAAAACTCTTCCATTCTGAGGGAGAATTCTCAAATTGCTTTGGGCAATATTTGGTGAAAGGTGTACTTTTTAAAATGATCACTTACTGAAGTATAGGCAGCAGCTTGATTTGATACCTCTTTCAGCTGTGTGGGCTCTCAGCCTGGATACTACTAGTAAATTGTCTCATTCTTCCTATTCCTCAATGTATCTACTTCAAGCCCAAATGAAGGTGATTACAGTGGTACCTTGGTTTACAAACACCTCGGGGTACAAACACTGGGTTACAAACACGTTGGGTTACAGATTCTGCTAACACGGAAGTAGTACCTCGGGTTAAGAACTTTACCTCAGGATGAGAACAGAAATTGTGTGGCGGCATGGCGGCAGTGGGAGTCCCCATTACCTAAAGTGGTACCTCAGGTAAAGAACAGTTTCAGGTTAAGAACGGACCTCTGGAACAAATTAAGTTTGTAACCAGAGGTTGTTGTTGTTTAGTCGTTTAGTTGTGTCTGACTCTTCGTGACCCCATGGACCATAGCACGCCAGGCACTCCTGTCTTCCACTGCCTCCCGCAGTTTGGTCAAACTCATGTTCGTAGCTTTGAGAACACTGTCCAACCATCTTGTCCTCTGTCGTCCCCTGTCGACACTGTATTTTCTTGACAGTTCGTCTAGGGAGAAAGGAATGTATAGCCTTATAGCATAATTATAGCCTTACAGACCAACAGGACATGAGTGCGCCATACACACTCACACCATTGAGCTATTTATTCACATTATACCTTTTCTGAGGTGTGGGGAAAGTATTACTGCATTTGTATCCCACCCTTTCTCCAAGGAGCTCAAGATGGCATTCATAGTTCTCCCTTTCCTAATTTAATTCCCACAACAACTCTGTGAGGCAGGTTAGGCTGAGAGGCAGCGACCAGCTCAAGGTCACTGGCTGAGCTTCAGGTATAAGTGGGGATTTGAACCCTGGTCTCCTTGGTTCTAGTCTAACACTCTAACCACTACACCACAGATGTTCATGTGTTTATTTAAGGTTGCAGGACCTTTGAAAAATCGTTCTTTCCGCAAGCAAGCCGGGCTCACCAATCGCTGGCAATTTCCATTCAGCCCAAGTTGTGACCTCCTTGGAATTTCACAAGTGAATAAGGCCACCCGGGTTGGTCTCAATGAGACTTTGATGAGAATGCTATCAGGTATGGTCATAATTGAGAACATTGACTAACTGATTGGAAACCCTCTCTTTCTGGTTCTGGTGGATGACTGGGAAAGCTTTCGAGCTTCTTGGTAAAGTTGAAAATATGGTACTGCTGCCCATAGAAAAGTAAAGGTAATTCCACAGTATGTCAGTTTCTAGAACCAAGATTGTTTTAAAACTATTCTACAAATCTGTAGCATTACTCTCTTGAAAGGTCTGATTGGAATTAGCACTTCCAAACTCTTCCACTAGAGAGCGATTATGCATCTGTAAGAACTTGACTGAACAAACCCTGTATCTTTAAGTATACAAGTGTTAAGAGAAGCACATTTTATTATCCTGCTAAGCATCTCTCTCTCTCTCTCTCTCTCTCTCTCTCTCTCTCTCTCTCTCTCTCTCTCTCTCTCTCTCTCTCTCTCTCTTTCTCTTTCTGTCTTAATTGCTATACATTGAAGTCTACTGTTTCTAAAAAGTAAGCCAAGTATTTTTATGCATTGACATACTCAGACAGACACATATTCTATATGTATGTGTGTACACATAAATTATATGTATTTGGGTAAGGTTCAGATTTTGACATCTTATCCCCAGATCCATTTTGGATTGGGCCCAAATGCTCTGTAATTTGCAGAAATATGAAATTCCTTTTTTTAAAAAAAAATCTATTTATTAAATTTTCCAATACAAATCACATCCAATCACATCCAAATTAATTATACAATTCCCAATTTAAAAAAACAACATTCCAATTATGCCTAATTATTATAATAAATTTTTTATATTTTTTATATATGGGCTTCCCATGCCTCGGACGTCAGAGCTTCCCTGATCACCTCTCTCAAATTGCTTTTATAGTTCTTTCCAATATTTCCGCAGCCTCTGATGTATGCCTGCAAGCAGACCTATAATAAACAATGTCTCTGTGTGGATAAAATCAATCTTCTTAATTCCAAATGCCACATTCCACGTTCGCCATTTTCTCTTCCTGTTGTTTACCAAACTTCTTCGCACTGCTCTTCTCCCCCGCTAGCTTTGCACATACCCCTTTCCAGGAGGGCCAGTCAACTAATATAAATCAAAACTCAATATACAACCAGAACTGGCTTCTCCCTATGGAGTAGTGCTCTGCGTCGCGGGCTCTCCACATCAATTTAGTTCAGAAATATGAAATTCCAGTGTTGCTGCTATGACATTCTCTGGAGTCTGAAGCCTTCCTTGCTGCCGGTCTTTGACCTGGATGGCATTATCCATAATTCTTTGCATGCTGCAGAGAGCATGTATTGCAGCTCTCACTAGAACATCCCATCCCTGCAGTTGCATTCCTTGGAAGCCTCTCTGTCATCACCCTAATTTGTGTGAAATGTGGAGCAGGCAGGGAGGCCCTGGGAGTCTCATCTGCTCAGGACACAATTCCTGGTCCAGAACAAATACCAGGGACTGGGATTGGGAGGGAAGGTTCCACCTAATGCGACAGACAGGTCATGTTGAAGAAACTAGCCAGGAAAGACTCAAAGGCTGAGTACACACCCAACCTTTATTCACATTCAAAATGCATTGTCCCTGCAAATAATAATAATAGTAATAATAATGATTCATTATTTATACCCCACCCAACTGGCTGGGTTTCCCCAGCCACTCAGAGTGGCTCCCAACAGAATATTAAGAACACGATAAAATATCAAACATTAAAAACTTACCTAAACAGGGCTGCCTTCAGATGTCTTCTAAGTCAGATAGTTGTTTATTTCCTTGACATCTGATAATGACACCATGTGTTTGGCAAGTCACTGCCCCTGCCCACCTGTCCGATTTGGCTCGACCAATACTAATAAAAAGCCCCTGGAACCAAATAGATTCCCCACCCCTTTTATAAAGCATTGCCTATCCATTCAGGATCAGATCTCACCACATACCAGCTTCATCCCTAAGCATTTTGCGTGGCTATAATGTGCTTGTGAACTATGATAATGCCTCTTGCTTGTCTGGATGAAGAGGTGGGTGGGTGGGGGGGTGTATCTAGTGTATCTGACCTTTTTGTGTGTGGAATGTAGCTTACTGCACAAAAGTGAGTCATAGCTGTTGCTCCATCTCAATTTGCAACCACTTTTTGTATCTGGTCCTGCCCCCAAGTGGCATGTGGCCTTTCGAAAGTTCCTGTTGTGGGAGTGCAGCCCTTGAACTGAAAGAGATTCCCTTCCTCTGATGTGCACTTACATGTTAGATTGCTCTAGAATCTCTTTGCAAAGCAGATTTTTGGGAGTTCTACAGGGGGATTAGAATAAGGAGAAGCCTCGTCATTCAATTTGTACTAAACTGGACTCCATCCTGTTTATTTAAATATGTGTTAACCATGTTTTGTCAAGCTATTTCAGGATGGTATACAAAAGTGTGAATTAAAATCCACACACACAACATCTAGACACAACAAATAACTATGATAAATACAAGCCAAATACAAGCCAAAACCCAAACAACAGAAGACAAAACTAGAAGAAACACAAATAATCTTTGGTGTGAAAACACTAGAATGCTTGGGCAATAGGAAGGAAGGTCTCCACCTGGTGCTATAATATGAACCATTTGATACTTGCTTTCCATGGGCAAAAATACGTAGCATTTTTGTTTTGTTTCTTTAACCCTCCAGCTGACACGCCCATCTCTCGGGGTGCAGAACGACAGGACCGGAAGGAAAATGGAGACTTTCAGAATGCGTATGATTTGAAGCATTTCCCAAGCACTCCAAAGCACAAGCATAGATCCAGGTAACTGCCAAATGACACTGACATATTGAACCTTGGTAAACGGCCTTTACAATGGAATTTCCCCGTTCTGTCAACCACCTGCATCTCCACTGTAAACAAAGAAATGGTGTGCATGCATACATGTGTTCTGGAGCTTCCCCACCCCTCTACAGGCCCAACAGACACCATCTGCCCTGTGGGAAGGAAGAGGAGAGAGAGGAAGACCAGCTGAGGCAGCACCAGGGGCTGCTGCATTCAACTTTTCCCTCTCCCACTAGACAGGGTCATCTGCCTTCTGTGGGACTGGTTGTTTTGTTTTGTTTTGTTTTGTGAGCGTACGAGTCTTGGTGTATCTGTTGTGGTTCATCAATGTTGTTGGCTGCTTTGAGGACTCAAGTTTAAAAGCAGAATATGAAGCTACCAAATAAATAAATGTCCTGTCCCCCCCGACACAACAGCACCAGCAAGAGCCAATGAAGTCTTATCGAGGCTGTACGAGTGGGAGCACTGATTTGGCTCTGCTGATCTAAATTAACCCAAATTATAATCACAACATTCATACATAACATTTCACTTTTGGCATCACAATATCAACTTTCATTATTTGATGAGAGAGAGAGAAATTAGTAATAGACTTCCTGTAAATTAGTTATGCTTGTACATATTCTAAAAACATGAATGTGCACAATACATTAATCATTTTAAGATACTTATCCTTTACACTCTAACATCATTCTAGATCCTTAACTTTTCCAACTCTATAATTTTCTTCAGTCACTCAAAAGCTGGCATAGTTAGTGAATTATTACAATATTTATGAACATATTTTTATATCCGTCCCATTTTTTTGTTAAATTGTTGTTTAGATTTTCCTCTAAGACTGTTTGTCAACTGGGCCATCCCTGCATAGTCTTGTACTTTAGCTTGCCAAGCTGCAATTTTTGGAGCATCTTGTTCTTTCCATCCTTTTGCCAAAAGGATTCCGGCCACCACCGTTGCATATAAAAACACACTATTGATTGTTTTGGAATATCCTTATCAATTATGTTCAGTAATAATATCTGCCAACTTCTCAATTATCTCCCTCTTCTCCCCACAAGAAAGTGGCAGTGACTCAACTGCCAGGGGGCCATGTTTGTAGTGCCTCTCTCTGCTACCTCATCCAGTACACTTCAGCTTATAGCAGCGGTAGCCCAAGTGGTGCCCTTCGGATGTTGTGGGCTGCAATTCCCATCAGCCCCAGCCAGCATGGCCAATGGTCAAGGAAAGTGGGAGCAGTAGTCCGCAACTTCTGGAAGGCGCACCACATTGGTCTTGCAGTCTTTATCAGGGAAAAGAAAACATTGTTCCTTTCAAATTCACTGAAACATGTTGATTAGCTGGCATTTTGTAACCATAGGTGCAACCATTTGATATGCATGAAAACAGAACAATTCTAAGTGACTGAAATCTTGGCTTCTTGTTTCTCTTTCTCCATTGAGGGTTTCATCCCAGCACAGAACTCCAAATGAGAGCCTGTTTTCTTACACGCAAAAGATCACAGAAGGCATGGAGGCAGGTGGGTAGCACCGCTTGAGGCCCACAGGCCGCTGGAAGTGGCCTGTCATCTCCACAGAAGCAGCTCCAGTTTCACTATTCTGTCTCTCTCTCACCCCCACCCCAGATGTAACCCTGGAGTGCTTGGGCTTCCAATGGGAACTTCATCGCATGTACTTCTTCAAATCTCAGGTCCTCTCACAGCTTCTTGCTGAGACTGTTCAGAAATGCGACTTACAAATAACAGAAAGCAAGCCCCAAGTCGAAAAAGGTACTGGAAGTCAGTCCAGAGATTTGTTTATTCAACCATTTGATCGATTAAGCCAGACATATAAGTGTCACATCTTTTGTGTGTGTGTTTGTTTAAAATATTTTAGGCTGCTTTTTTGGGCAAATGCCTGTCCAACGTGGCTTTCAATCAAAAACAACAAATGATAAAAAGAACATGACTACAAAAATTTTAAACTGAAAACTACCACTCAGCAGCACTCCCCCTCCCCTTTTTTTGTTAGAAAAACTGAGGTGGAAAGAACATAATTATGCTTATTGTGCCTTTCATGGCATAAATCCCATACTAGTCTTCCTTCATTTCTCATGCTTTTGGCAGAAACCAGATGTTATAAGCAGCGTCTCTTTAATGGTCGCAAAAACAAAGAACTCCTCAAACAGAAGCAAGCAATGCCTAGAGTCACAATTGCATTGGAGGTTAATGATCCAGACGTCACTCGATTTGGTAATCTGTTTTTACCTTTGATATGGACACTAGCTACAGATACAAACAATATAGGTTGGCCATTTTCGGTAGGTGTTAAGATTTTGCCCTGAAAGGCTATGTGAGGGGCTGAGGATGTAGGTGAGGAGTGGCTCAAAATGCATTTTGCTGACTGAGAAGGAGGACAAGATGGCGCCCTGCTCCTTTCCACACTGGCTCTACTGAAAGCTTGAAGATTGGTGACAGAACAACATCCTTCACCACACTGGAAAGTAGCAGGCTACTTTGGGGGGTGGGGAAGGTCACAGCTCTGTGGTCCAACAGAAGGAAAAGGAGAGAGGGCTCACGAGAAATGGCTGGCCACTTCTGCCAATACCTAAACAACTTGTTTGGTATTACACTGCTGTTTACAGTTGTATACACTGAACAGCTTGCCTGTTATAGGGAGAGGGGGCAGGCCCACAGGTAATGCTAAGTCCATAGCACAGTATTGCCATTTCACTGTATGGGAACTCAGATCAGGGGACAGAGGGAACCATTGCGCTGCACTTTTAAGGCTTGATGAATTTACTGGTGTCTTTATTTGCATCTCCTGTGAATGAAGCCTTTTCTGTTGCGCTGAAGAATTTATACAACTCTGAACTCCAAGTGAATGAAGAAGATGTTCTGGGAGTCCTGGCTGCTGCAGAGGTATTACAGTTCCCTAGCCTGTTCCAGAAGTAAGTAGACATTGGCGCACCATCCTGTCATTGGCTTTAGATGTGGGGACTGGATTGTATAGCGGTACGAAACACTGGACTCCCTCCCTCATGACTTGGTTCTGTGCAATGTCGGGTTTTGTCAAGCATCTGGTGTTGTGCACCTGGAAGTCATGTTCAAAGAAACATTTGCACAGCTCAGCTGTAGGTCTGTCTACTAACTGTTCACATAGACAGTTGCTGGTCTGCGGAGCATTGTGGCACTAGTTACATTGCACAAATAAATCAGTTGAGCAGGATCTCTGGCCATTATTAGTGACTCTGGTGATGTAACAGTGTTTTGCACCTCTCTGTAGCCCAAGTTCAAAGCCAATGTTATAGCACTTCTTCTTGGCGGAATTTTCTGTGTCTCTTGGCACGACCATCCTAAATTAGGCATTATTAGAGTGAGAGAATGGTAGAAAAATGTCCTCCTGTCACCCGGCAAAAGCACAAGTTGACGCCCTTAGCCTGCCAAGAGATGTGGAATGAATCATCTGGGTTGTTGTTTTACTGGAAGAGTCTCCTATATTTTTAAAACTGCCTTTTTTTAAAAAAAAAGAGTTCTGACTGAGCTTGACATGCAAGTCTTGGCGAAGACCATTTTATCTCAGTAGCTGATGAAATCAACATATTTTTAGGACACAGTCATATTTCTTTTCCATACCCATATAGACATATCAACATAATTTGAGCATAGAATTTGAGTAAAGAATTTTCTTACAATACCCGAACAGATAGCAGACAGGCAAACAACTTTCCAAAATGCATAGCAGAGTAGCTGGAAGTACACAGTGTTGCCTAGGAATTACAATATCATGTACTGAATTTCACATAATGATTTTTAATTTTGTTTCATTTTTGGTGTGTTTTTATTTATTTGCAAGTCATATTGGTACCAACCCTCAGATTGTTTTAAATATAGGTCGCATCCATTTTGGCCTTCTGGGGACAAACATTGCTCTTCATCAAGGGCTTTGCCATATAAATAATTAAATTGTTTGGTGATTTCTTTAAAATGTTTATTTTAACATGGTCCTTTCCTACAGCACTACTGTTGGAAAAGATGCTGCTGTTTGAACTGGGTTGGGTTGGGTTGGGGGGGGGGTTCAGAACCCAGGTATGGTAGCAATGATATTGCTGAAGCTTTGCCCAGGAGATGGGTGAAATGCTCTCCTGCTTCTTTTTCTCTATTTCTTCTCCCCTTATGCTCACAACTCGCATTAATAGCCTTTTCTCTTTTCCTGCCCCCCAAGGTGTGTGCAGCTTATGAGAGGAAACATTTGCCCAGCCAGTGTCTGCAGCTATTATTCTGCAGGCTGCAAGGTGAGCTGTAAACCTGATGGATTTGATTTTAGCTGAGCCTGGTGAATGTTCATGGACCCACTTGTTGCTGACATTTGCACCTCTGCAATTTTCTAGAGCCCTCTGTGCAGGCTTGGTGTTTCTTTGTAGCAACAGGGCTTCTGTTTTATTGATCTTATCACCCCACCCTCGGATTGCCTCTGGGGGGGGCGGTGTCCAGACAACTTGCTTCTAAGCATGCATTGAACACATGAATGGAGGTTTGATAGGACACTATCTGCCACACCCTTTCGCTTCGACCTCTGACCTTTCCCACTGAGAGCCCCATGTTCAGTGTTCATGTAAAGGGAGGCTACATGTTTGCACTGACTGTGTAGCCGCTGGAGACACAATCTCTCTCTTCTCCCTCCCCGGTGCAAGGGGTGTGGGTGTCTGAACACCTCTTTAGCGGTGCAAAAAGGAAGTTCTTAAAGAAATATGGCCTGTCTCCAAGACAGAACAGTGACAGAGGAACACAACCGGGTTAGCCATTGAGAGTGCAGACTCAGCAGGAAAATAAGAACTTAGGATGAGACTGCTGGATCAGGCCAAAAGCTCACCCAGTCCAGCAATCTGTTCTTCTCATAGTGGTCATTCAGATGGCCAGGGAAGCCTTGAGATTCCCAGCAAATGGCATTGCCCCTGACAGCAGCAAATCTCTACAATATGTGAATTAATAGTATTCACACTATACATTTTAGGTGTGCACTTAAAATCCAATATTTTTAGTACAGTACTTTTAGTTTCAATCTGAATATGATGTCTCAATTTCCAGTTTCTACCACAAGATGGTCCCAGAGTTCAGAATTTCTTTGACACTTTTCTCCCCTCCCTTGAAATCAGTACCAGCAGCCCACCTTGATCACCGAATGTGAAAGATGGATAGAGGTGAACCTTGTCCCGCAGCTTGGCTCTCAGATTCACCTGCGGCAGCTGCCCCTGGAACTACTGCAGAAAGTGATTAGATCTTCAAGGTCAGAGGGATGTGCAATATTTTGTTCTATAAAAGGAAGTTTTGTGCAGGCAGATCAGACGAAGGCTAAATAAGCAGGTCTTTGGAGGGTTCTGCTCTCTAGGAAGCTACAGGAAGTGGGATCACAAGTCAGTTGGGTTCTTTTTATTGATGAAAACGGAGAGCAGGAGTTCTGAGGAGGGCGAACGGATACAATGCTTTCATAGCAATTCAGTATATATGGGGAATGGACATGGCTCTGCCAATATATACTCTGCAGCACTGCCTTCTGCCAGATACTATAGACATCATAGGCATTACAGTCATACCTCGGTTTAAGTACACCTCGGTTTGAGTATTTTCAGTTTAAGTACTCTGTGGACCTGTCTGGAACGGATTAATCCACTTTCCATTACTTTCAATGGGAAAGTTCGCTTCAGGTTAAGTACGCTTCAGGTTAAGTACGGACTTCCGGAACCAATTACACTCATACCTCGGGTTAAGTACGCTTCAGGTTGAGTACTCCACGGACCCGTCTGGAACAGATTAATCTACTTTCCATTACTTTCAATGGGAAAGTTCACTTCAGGTTAAGTACACTTCAGGTTAAGTACAGACTTCCAGAACCAATTGTGCTTGTAAACCGAGGTACCACTGTAGTGCAGGGGTCAGCAAACTATATATATATTGGGGGGGGGGATGAACGAATTCCTATGCACCACAAGTAACCCAGAGATGCATTTTAAATAAAAGCACACATTCTACTCATGTAAAAACACGCTGATTCCCGGACCGTCCGCAGGCCGGATTTAGAAGGTGATTGGGCCGGATCTGGCCCCCGGGCCTTAGTTTGCCTACCCATGCATTACTGTTTGGGGGCTTTATGTAATACTATTCATATATTCATATTCCTCCTCCCTTTCAGATTAAAAATATATATGCGGCTTTCACATTAAGATAATATAATAAAATGCACACATTACAATAAGAGATATAAAACAGCAGATAAAGCAGCATAAAACTTCTGCTCTGGTCAGACCTCACCTGGAGTACTGTGTCCAGTTCTGGGCACCACAGTTCAAGAAGGATACTGACAAGCTGGAACGTGTCCAGAAGAGGGCAACCAAAATGGTCAAAGGCCTGGAAACGATGCCTTATGAGGAATGGCTTAGGGAGCTGGGTATGTTTAGCCTGGAGAAGAGAAGGTTAAGGGGTGATATGATAGCCATGTTCAAATATATGAAAGGATGTCATATGGAGGAGGGAGAAAGGTTGTTTTCTGCTGCTCCAGAGAAGCGGACACGGAGCAATGGATTCAAACTTCAAGAAAGAAGATTCCACCTAAACATTAGGAAGAACTTCCTGACAGTAAGAGCTGTTCGGCAGTAGAATTTGCTACCAAGGAGTGTGGTGGAGTCTCCTTCTTTGGAGGTCTTTAAGCAGAGGCTTGACAGGCATATGTCAAGAATGCTTTGATGGTGTTTCCTGCTTGGCAGGGGGTTGGACTGGATGGCCCTTGTGGTCTCTTCCAACTTTATGATTCTATGAAACTCCTCCCCCCCCAAAAAAAAATCCAGGAGAAATCAAAAGGTCCCCATTCAGCAGTGAAAATATAGCAGCCCATCTATAAAACTGACCCTCCCTGGAGAGGTCATTTGATAGGCTAAGTGCCACTGTGGATAAGCCTCCCTTAAAGTTGGAACTCCCATCCAATAGCTTTAATGGATAAATCAGGTTGGGACATAGGCAAGGCACAGGTTACAAGGTGCAGCAGGTACATAAGAGGTATAAGCAGACGGCTAAGGGCAAGCTCAGACATTGATCCAACAAGCGATGGGCTCTCTGCACCTGCATTTTGAAGGGTAGGGCAGGCGCAACTCATAGTGCAACAAGTGGTTGCCATCTTGGGACTGGGCAAGTAAATGGGCACTCATTTGAGTGGGCTGGGTCTGCCAGGTTTGTTCATGTTGGTGTTGGCATTGTCTTTGGAGATGGAGGTGGTGGTGCTGGCATTGGCTGGGCCTCCAGTTTACTCTCGGTCCCCTCCGTAGGAAAGGGATGAAAGGGTTAAACCTCCCATCCACATAAACAGCTGCTGATCGATATAATTGGTTAATGTTTTTGACTGTCCATCATCCAGTCATTTCTTAAGAGGTCTATAAAGGGTCATTCCCGTACTCCACCCGAGCAATAAGTTGGAGAGGCCCAGGTGCTAAGCTATGTGCTGTGAACGACTGTTCTGTTCGTTTTTCAAAATCGCAGATTTGATGGGTGCTATTTTCTCATGCATTTCGGTAAGCAGGAATGATCAGGTGCAACCTTTGTTTGGAGAAGGAACTTTTAGTACAGAGGGAACATGCCCATCGGATGAAAGCTACTGACTCTTGCGAGCAAAGGATTTAGCAGACATGACGGTTGGTTTTCTTTGGATTCTGCCACTCCACAAGTTGTTTTTAAAATGAAACCTAATATTGACTTGACCAGAAGTTCTCTGTTTTATGGCCACTGTAATTGCTCTCTTATGAAAACCACTGTCCTAGCAGATGTGTTATGAAGCAGCAACCTAATTCCATGGAAAGTCTTACTTAACTTGAGCAAAACAGATTGTTTTTATGCCTGTGACATGTCACATTGGGAGTAAGAGGCTGCCATGTGAATTAAATTTTCTGTGTGTGACTTAGCTTTGCTAGGGCGTTAAAGGTTTCTTACGTGGATTCAGCAGGTGTCCTCTGATTTGCAATCTGATTTCAGGTATCATTTGAATCTGCTTTCGATCTTTGGCTCACCTCTGTCCACTGTCTAGTCCTGGCTGCAGGGCCAGTGCTACCATTAAGGCGAGCTAGGCCATCGCCTAGAGCGCCAACATGGAGGAGGCGCTGGCCAACCTGCCCCCCCCACTGCCCGCCGCCCGCCGTGCCCAGAAGGGAGAGCGAGGGCTCCGGCAGCGCCTTCCCTCTCCGCCAGCACAGCGAGCCGCCGGGGCTGCAGGCAGGCAGGAGAGCACCTGCCGCGACGCCCAGAAGCTCTGAGCTGCAACAGGCGCTCGTGGGGCCATGGCGGGAGAGCGAGCGGGGGATGAGGGGCGTGGCGCTGTAGCAGCCGCCCTGGGGCGGGTCATGCCTTCTGCTTCCGGGTCTCCTGAGCTCACTGCCTTGGCAGCCGGCTCCTCCTCCACGCTCTGCCTCCTTGAATGGGCCTGGGGGGGCTCTGTGAGGCCCCGGCTGCGCTGCGCACCCAGAGTAGGCGCCGCCCACCACGTTGGGGAGGAAGGTGCGCCCTGAGCAGAAGGCACACTGCTGGGGCCTCGCCGGGCACATCTGCGACACCGCCGACATCCGCCTGCACCGGGACGACGCCATCTCCACCTGCGGTGAGTTCGGCGTGGCCGGTGAGTGGGGCACGAGCCAGGTGGCATTAAGGAGCCGGGCCGAACGACCCACAAGGGCGGCTGCAGGGTTGGAGCGAGGGGAGCTCCCTCCCCCCCAGGACTCGGGCAAAGCAACCTTCTCGAGTGCTTGAGGGAGGGAGAAGAAGCAAAGAGGGCTTCTGTGTCCTGCAGTCCCGTAGGAGGAGGCCGTCGGCGGGGCTGTGCGGCTCCCCAGCTCGCTGCGCTCGCTGGGGCACCCCTGGGGGCCCGGCACCCTGTGTTTGATATATGATTGGCCGGGGGGCACCAGAAGGTGATCTTGCCTAGGGCGCAAAAAACCCTAGCACCAGCCCTGCCTGGCTGGCAGTGGCTGCTCAGTGCAAGGTTTTTTCCCTAATGCTCATTGATGCACTGAAGGAGGCACGGTTTCACCGATAGGAGAAGTGGTGTGGGGTAGGCTTAAATATTTTGTCTTCGCATGTTGCATTCCTGAGAACAATTGTCCCTCTTCACCTTGTATTTTTTATAAAAAGGACACAATGTGATTGCTAATCACATAATTATTAAGCCCCAGAGATTTTGTCAGAAATGGGAGTGGGGGTTTTTTTGCATGCAAAGCAGGCGATCTACTATTGAGCTTCTGAAATGAAGGATGTGCATTTGTCAAAACAACAGTACATTTGACAATGTTTCAGATGTGGCAACACTGTGCCTGCCCTTGTTTTATTTTAGTGAGGGAGGTCTGGAGCTAGATAGGAGTCAAACAGTGCATATTAGCACACACACCCCGGAAAATAAGATGTAGGGTCAGCAAAGAACGCTTGATCATCATGACAATTCAGTTGCAGTGAGCACAGATGAAAGATCCTGTGCTGTTGTACAGGGAAGGCTATCACAGCGACATAGGAACTCAGTAATAACATAGTTGCCTTATACTAAGTCAAACCATTGGTCCATCCAGCTCAGTATTGTCTACAATGATTGGCAGCAACTCCCAAGGGTTTCAAAGAGGGAGCATCTCCCAGCCCAACCTGGAGATTCTGGGGTCCTGGGACCTTTTGCTACCAGTATAGATGGAGGGGTGGAGGAGAAATTCAGTAAACATTTAAAGTCAAATCTATCAAATTGAATAATAATAATAATAATAATAATAATAATAATAATAATAATAATAATGCGACAAAACATCAAACATTTAAAACTCCCCTAAACAGGGCTGCCTTCAGATGTCTTCTAAAAGTCTTCTAAAATTTGCACTTTCCAGAACAATACGTGAACAGGTACATGCACTTCTCCAAGCAAAGAATGATTACAAAAATGCATATATCTGTGGGAAAGTGTGTGTGGAAATGAAGATATGAGTGAAAATAACATACAAAAATGCAGTCTGTTAGGGAGGTTTGCTTTAAAAAAATGTATACATTACTCAAAAATGTATACATTAAAATGTGTTTATTAGGAGAAATTCACACTAATTTTCAATAGGGTTTTTTTTTAGGGCAGATTGCTGCAAAATGTGGAACATTTAAGTTAGGCATCCCCAAACTGCGGCCCTCCAGATGTTTTGGCCTACAACTCCCATGTCCCCTAGCCAAGAGGACCAGTGGTCAGGGGTGATGGGAATTGTAGTCCAAAGCATCTGGAGGGCCGAAGTTTGGGGATGCCTGATTTAAGTTATGACTTAAATGAGTAACAGAGAGAATCAGAACCGACAGACCTTTCCAGCCCTAGATCCCACTGTCAAGGCCATTCTCCTAGTTCCCACTTGATCACACAGCTATGGGCACATTAAATGTCTGTGGGTGGGCAGTGGAGAAGATCTGTTCCTTGTTCCTGCAGGTAATCAAAATCAGATATCTGAGAGTTGTGCTATATCAAAACTGAGGGTTGATGAAGGGGTGAGAAAGAAATTATTGCTGCTTTCCCACCACCATCCATTTTAGATTCTTGCTTCCGCTAAAACACTTGGTGGCTCCCAGGGGCAGCTATAAGCTCCTTGTTTTGCAGATTTATTTATAGTGTTTGGACAGAATGTCTGCTTTTTGCAAAGATCCCTTTCCCAATGACTTTTAAAGACTGCCTGTTTTTACTTCCAAAGTGTTGCTGAAAGCTGGACACATTTTCCATGCTTCTTGTCTTTAAATAGACTCTTGTCTTATCTGAGCAGTTCATTAACTTTGCCCTTCTCGGAAAGCAATTAGCTTCCTCCCACAAAAGTTTTTAAGAGCTGTCCTTAAGTTTCCTCGCTGCCATGTGACTTTCTCAAAAGCTTCTGTCTAGTTAAGTAAGATTTTGCTGAACATCTTCTAGCCCCTAATCTGTAGAGGGATGAAGCCAGGAAGATGGGTTTTCACTATGTTAGCTCAAAAACCAAGTAGTTTGCAAGTCAGAGGTCCAAACTGAATAGGCAGAACATCAGGTAGGCCACTGGAGAGGTAAAGGAAACACTGGCCTAAAATACAAGGTAAGGAACACAGGAACGCTCAAGAAAGCAGGGGCATCATTCCATGAAACAGGAATAAACTGATAGCAGAAGTACAGGCAACCCCAAGAGCCTGAGAAAAAACAGTGCCTATGCAGTGACAGTGACAAGACTTCACTTTGCTTCAGACCATATCCCATTCTGCAAGGGCACCTTTAATATTAATATTGTACTGATGCTTCACAATTTAACTCTGAATGTAGCCAAGGTTTGCTTGGGACTTTCGACTTTGCTACATCTTGTCCCAGTCCCAACAGAAATCTGAACTGCACCCGTGAAAAACTGAGCATTTGTGTCTTTCAATACTACTGAAGTGGTTGTTTTTGCCATTTTTGGCACTTGTAACTTGCATGTCATGGCAAGTGTCCTGTGTGGAACTGCAGTCAAAAAAATATGCCTGATGACATGCTGATCAATGTGCTAAAGTAAATAAAACTAACTTGAAGTAGTTGCATCCAATTCTTAAAAATAACCCAAACAGAAAAATATAGTTATCTGAGGAAAATAACTTAAACTTACACTTAATATCTACACTTAAAAATAATGATGTAACTATTTGTTTAGACAAATACAGACACCATACAAACTGGTAGTTCATAAAGATTTTGTTTTGCCTTGCAGGTTATTTACTTTCAATGAATTTCATCTCCTGCGAACTGCACTATGCTGGGTCTTCCTACAACAAAACCCCAAAATTCAGATAATTCCATCTTATGATACCGTCCTCACATATTTTAGCAGGTAATTAAATGTATTTTTAATTCCTACTCTACACACCTATTCATATCAATTGCACATATTTTAAAACTTCTATAAAGTCTAAAAGCGCAATCGCTCATGGAGCAGAAAGTCTTCAGCTGCTGGCACTGTCATCCAATACGGTAAATAAACAGCATTAAACACACACACGTACGAGGGGATAAACCCCAAAATATAAAAACACAACCCTTCAGAACGAGAGAGTTTGAGGGGCCCTCTCAAAAGTCAGTATTTTGCAGGAGGGATTCAAGCATGTACCAGAAGTTTAGGTTTGCATAATTAGTCTGTGTAGGTACTAATCTGTTTGTGCCAAGGAAACGTAGTTTTTCTCAATCTGGAATCATTTATGATCATGCTCATCATGCTGCTTTCATTCTAGATTAATTCTAGATGCTGCCATCCACAAAGGTTGGTGTGTTTTTTGGGATACGTATTTGAAAATCCTCCCCTTGGTGAGATTATCCACCTTCCCATCACTGCATACCTCAGGTGAATGAAGAAGGAAGTGGTGATTGCATCACAGTATATATACCCACCCACAATTTCATTGGACAGGTCTGGATGCACACATTGCCCTGCTGCCTACCCCTATCTTCAAATAGACCAGGATAATGCAGAATCAATCTGCAATGAGCTTTTATTATTTTGTATGAAACCAGTTTCCCAAGAAGTGTTTTTCAGGGGCAGAAAGTAAGCAATAGCTCTAGATTGTGTGTGGCTTACCTAGCAAAAACAAGAGCTTAGTCTCCTTTGATTTTAGAATAAAATGTTCTATGTGCACACCCTTAAAGTGGATGAAAACACTCTGTTGCCCTAGCCTAACAAATCCACTTAAAAAGATTTCCTCTGTTTAGGAAAGTGATGAGGAAACGCACTTAAAAGTGTGGCATGAACAGGAAGACATATACACAAACAATTCAGAACAAATGCTCAACAAAGACCAAATACAATCTGACCTCTGCATACACTTTGTCCAGGTGAACGAGGATGAATGCTCAATAAATAGGTCACCTGGGAAAACCCAGAGCATGCCTGCAGCTGATGACACTAAGCACTTCCAGGCGCCACTGTTTTGGGGTGGGTTTCAGTCACATATTTTGTAAACTGCTTTGAGGGTGCAGAAGGCGGTTTTGGAGGAGAAAGAGAGGAAGGGGTCAGGAGAACTAATACACCAGCCTTTTAGTCTGAAATAATAAGCAACAAATGGATTTCAAGCCTCTCACATGAAAATGCTTTTCATTATCTTCGTTCTTCCTGCTGTCCTCAAACAGATCTTCTTGACATTGCTGTTTTGTTGTTATTGTTACTATTCCCATAAGACATTCTTTCCTATGAGTCATCTATCAGTATAAAGAAATTACTGTTTGGCTCAAAATGGAGCTCCCTGCTTGGAATCAACCTCTCCTCTCTCTCTCTCTCTCTCTCTCTCTTTCTCTCTCTCTCTCTCTCTCTCTCATTTCACCAGGAGATAGGAAATGAGTTGTGGGTGAATCAGTATTTCCTAGTTTTACCCAAGAAGTACTTTTTATATGAAAACCTAGTGGAAAATGAGAAATTTTATGATGCACACATGTGCAAGCTGAGTGCGATGCCAGATTGCAACTACGCAGTTCACATTTAAAGTAAAGTGCATTGCTTTGCAACATCCTCTGTGCTGAAGCATTCTGTTTTCCCAATGATTTTGCAGTCAGGAGTTGCAGAGTTAACTAGCTACACCCCCAGCTTGCACTAAATCTGTTCTAACACTCCCACTTAAGTTCTCTTCAGTTTAAAATGTTTTGTCATTTGCACATCTGTATCTATTTATTTGAAGATTACTTTATGTAACCTGCTGCTATCTAGGGCATCTGGAAAGAGAAAAGGAGCATGTTGCATTTGTGCATTAAGCTATATGACACACTGGAACTTGAAGTCCACTGCTGGTTATCCAGTTTTCAGTGAGACCCCATTTAAACATGATGGATGGGAATCAAACCAATAGGGTGTGTTGAAACAGGGACAATTATAGTTCCCCAGTCCTAAACATATTATTGGAAAGTACCGTAAGTCCTGTTGATTTCAGTGGGACTTACTTGCATCTGATGACTGCAGTTGAACACATGCTTTTTTATGCTTTTTTAGCACATCAATTTTTTGGGCTGAAAGTGTGCTTATCTCTCTTTTGGCTTTCAGTCAATATAGAGTAGGTCTGGAAAGCAAGTTAGTAAGTGTGACCATTATTATATCTTTCTTTCTTTCTTTCCTTCCTTCCTTCCTTCCTTCTTTCTTTCTTTCTTTCTTTTAAAAAAGGGAGCAAATCCTACAATCAGCACAGTGGTGTTTATTTACAGTATTATAATTTAACAGGTGCAAATGTTCCAAGCACAGTTTTCAGTTTGCACAAAAATAGTCTGCTAAAGAGGATTGCTGAATCAAACCAAGGGGAATCCCTTGAGCTGGCACGTGCCTTTCCAGAAAAGAACAACAGAAGAAGCAGATGCACAAAGCTTAGCATTGTTCGGCAGCTGCACCAGAAGTGAGGCAGCTTTGAGCCAGTTTAAAGCCACTCCTCATACAGTTTACCCATGCAGCTGTAGGAGAATCTCTACACGGCTACCAGTTCCCAGTTATTGACCATTGTCCAAAGAACCATACAGCTAATTTCACTGGCCAAAGGGAGCTTTAGGTTTGGGTTTCTCCAAACAGTTCATAATTGTATAAATCTGTTGTTTGTTTGTTTGTTTGTTTGATGTATTTATATGGTCCTCTAGGAAGCTCAAGGTGGTGTACTTGGTTAACCACCTCCTCAATTTATCCTCGCAACAACCCTTTGGGGGTAGGTTAGGCTGAGCGATAGTGACTGGCCCAAGGTCAGCTAGTAAGGTTCATGACTGAATGGACATTGATAGCTGCCCCCTCCCCCAAAGTCCTATTCTGACACTAACCACTCAACTCCAACCATATGAGTTTTAAGCTGCTTTCTGTGGCTGGGCTACTTTCTGCTGCTTTCTGCTAACTCCCCACCACACACACAAACACACATTCTATAGACACTCATGCCAAAACCCATTCCCAAATATCCCCCTATTCCTAGGGATAAATTTCAGGGGGGAGAGGTAGGGTTCTGCAGAGGTTAAGGGAAGCTTGCTTTGTGAGTGTGAACTCAGTTCAGTCACAGATGGGAAGTGAGGTGCCAAACAAATGTACTTAATATTGTTTAAATATTTTACCCTGTTACCTGCTGGGAGTAGTCTGCTACCTGAAGAGTGGGATTGAAATTCCTGAAATAAACTGAAATAACACTATAAAGCTGTATTTCAGTGCTCAAGCATTCCTTAACTTTTTGAGTGTTTGAACAAACTTTTGGATGCTGCAAGTTAGTGGAGAATAGAGGCACAGCGGTATTCTAGAAGGCAAATAAGTATTTTAAAATATGCTTAGTTCAAATAGTTCATATAAAAATATGATTAGTTTAAATATGCTTACTCAAGAGAGTGCCTTTCAATAATTAGAATGTGAATATCCCTATGTGTTTAAGTAGTGAATTCAGCTCAAATATAATGTGCAGAGAAAACAGCTGTTTTCTGTGTAAAGTCGCTGAAAGTGATCTATTGTGTAAAGTGGAGAAAAAAAACCACTTTGCAGTTCCTTTCTGCCTTTTGAAGTGAACTGCAGCAACAGGCATCTGATTCTTCTCTGACCTTTCAAAGACAGGGTGTGGGTTGCTTCGATTTCAGAGAACTTACTTCCGGTTGCCTTGCATCTATAAAAATAAAGTATTCAAAGTATCTAGGCGGGAGAGCAATGTTGCAAATGAACGCTGAAAAAAGAAGCCAGGAGTGGAGGTGGGGGTTGGGGAATCATTTCATTCAGAGCTTCCTTAATGAATGACTGTGATTTAGAGTTGGGTCTATTGTGGCATACCTTTGTTCTTCGGCAAAGAAATACTGTACCCATGAAAAGAAGTATACTGTAGTGAGAAAAATGCCCAGCAAAGATCCATAAACAGGAATGGGCAGAGATTTAGGCAGGATCCAAACTGTGGAACTAGTTCAATGGGCTCAAAGGGCCTTTAGGATGCAAACCTGTGCCGAATTACATGGGAGTAAGTCCTATCGAACTCATTTTTGAGTAGACATGCTTGTGATACAGCATACGGGGATCAGCTGTTCAAAGACAAAACTAAAAAATGTCAAGGGGTAGGACATGACACCTTGTGAGCCAAATTTTCCAGCTTTAGGATTCACCCCCCCTCCTTTTTTAAAATCTGCATGTGGATTTGGGTGTGTGTGTGTTTTGGAGTTGTTGTTGTTGTTGTTGTTGTTGTTGTTGTTGTTGTTGTTGTTTTTGGCATGGAATTTCCCTCTGCCACCAAGGGCTATTTTGTGTCCTCCCCAGCAGAATAAGAAAAAGCATAAGGACAGAAACATTATAATTGACACTTCCCTGGGGAGATGAAGGTGGATTCTTGGGAATGGTTAATGCCAGGCACTTTTAAAAACAAGGCAGCTTGGACCAGTTTGTGTAAATCAATACAAAGTAAAACAGAAAACTAGCAATGACACAGGTTTGCTTCACTTAAGCCTCATTTGGAAAAAATTGGATTGTTTACCAAATATTACCTGAGGACTCCACTTAGATCAGTGAACCCTTTTGTTTAGTCTACCGGCTCTGTGCTGCTGGCTTCCTCCTCCCTGGTAAGGATTTGGCCTCACACAGCTCTTATTTTCTATTAATCATTATATAACCTAAATGGTTGGTTAGATATTTCCTGCTGTTAATAATGCAGTCAACCTTTGAATCAACCTCTAAGAAACCTTTCATATAACCTTTCAGAGGGTTGGTTTTTTTAGTGAATTATTCTTTGTATGTCACTCTCATATAATACTTTGAGGTGCAAAAAAGAACAACCCCACCCCCAATTGTAGAATCATATGCTTGAATGGTGGCTACATTTGGACGTAATAATAAACTATGGTTTATCATTAAATGAGCATGTCTAGGTGAACTTTGAGCTTGCTCTCCTCCCCTCATGTTTCACGGTGTGTGTGATCAGACACATTTCCTTCCATTTCCAACTAACCACAGTTTATTGTTATGTTTGAACCAGGACAAACCATGATTTACTGAACCAAGCCAACCTCAAAGATTGGTTTATGAAGCTGGCTTATTTCATTAAACCATACTTACGATTGCCCACTGTACCTCAGAGTGAATGTAGTGCTAAACTGTGGCTAGTTGAAAACAGAATAAAAACTTCTGATCTCTTTGCAGACTCAATGGAAAAGAGGACAGGGGGGAGGAAAAATGAGTGAAGCCAGTGTGTTTGTGTCTGTGGCGAGGGTGGGGGAGAAGACAGGATAGAGTGAGTCCTGATTAAGAATCACATCAAGGTAGATGTTTGGAGAACCTACCTGGGGAAATGATTGATTGATTGATTATTTAATTTCCATACCACTTATATTAAAAATATCTCTGAGCAAAACAGCTGAAGCAACAACAGGCACTTAAAACAAAATATTACAAAAATACACAGTTACATATAAAAATGGTACATTAATACAAAGTTAATCCTTACTGTTGCATTACCATTGGTATCTTTCATATTAGGAAATCAGTTTCGTCTTGGACAAAGCCTGAAATAAATGCATATGGAATCTCACTTGCCTTGCATATGAGAATCACATGCATAACTCATTGCAGTGACACAGTTGGGCATTTCAACATGTGCACAGAAACCTCACATAATAATCTATGCGCACTTGTAATATTTGCAGATGCTTTCCATGTATAAAATAAATAATAGCTGTAGCAATACTAAGCTTGGATAGGAAATCATGCTGGGTTTAAACAAAGTTTTCTGCTCCATTGTTTTGTTTTTAGCTTGCCCAAGATATGTGCCTTCCTGGAAAGGGAAGTAGGACAGCGATACATAGCTATTTTTCAGTCCCTCCGTTTACATGGCATCACTTCAAGTAAGTTTACTTTTTCTTTAAAAGCTAAACATACTGTTGCAATGAGTTTTTCGAATGAAAGTGCACTCCCAAATTTTGTGTGCCCCCCCTCCATAGGTCTGCTCTGCCCTTTTTAATATAAAATCACATCTGCATATGGCACTTTGCAAATAACAGGTTTCAGGAGTCTCTACCCCAAGGGGCTTATAATCTTAAAATAGAGATAGGAAGGAGCAAAGGAAGGAACTGGAAGCAGGAGTTTACAGGGGAAGAGCATGTGATTACTTCCATTACACATACCAGTACTTGGGCTTAGTTGCAATAAGATGGTTTAAATACTTGGAGGAAATGCACAAGGAATGTGTGTGTGCTCACGCGCGTGGGCGTGCATGTTCGTGCACACATATAACACAGAGACAGAAAACTACTACAGTAGTACTGTGTATGCATGTATATAACTGCAAATAAAGAGTCATTTCTAACTAAGGTCTGCTAAGAGTAGACCTATTGAAATTAATTAAACTAAATTAGCCATGCGCATTGGGTCTATTCTGAGTAGATGTAGCATTGGAGACCACCCATGTATCCAAAACATTCCATTTTTCATTATGTGTTTCCTCCATTTATTTTAGGTAAAATCTATTGCAGCTATCTCCTTTTTGAAACAAATTCAATATTCCATGATACTAGAATTCCACAATGCATTAAAAATAACAATTTCCCCAAACTAATGAAGGAATCCAAAATTTTTGCTAAGCCCACCATTAATCACCCAGATTAATATTCACTGAAATTGGTTGAAAATGGCATTTCTGATAGGGTTGGGAGTTCTTTTTCAGAAACACTCAAATAGTTTTGAATTTTTCCCACTACTAGTACACTGTGTTTCATGAGGTGTAAAAAATTCCAACAGCAACTTATGTATGATATAAAGCAAAACTGTTTTTTTATTAAAAAAAAACCCTCATGGTCTATCATTGATGACAAATATAGGACCTTTAAGAACCAAGTCAAAGCAAGCAGAATGATCATCCAGGAATTGTGATTTTGCATGCAGAGAAACTATTGTTCTATGCATAAATTGGGGTTTGGACCCACAAAAAGGTGCAGCATGAATTGCCCCAAAACAGGCCAGTTGTGGGTCTTTTTCCAGCTTGATCATGACTTTGTCCACAGTACAAAACAGGTGGTCAAACTCTATAGGCTTTGACAGCGTTGATCACTTGCTTGAGGATGGCTGAAGGAGTCTGATTCCAGAACGTCTGTCACTGTTCTCTTCCTCAAGAGTTGATCAGCATTCTCACAACTGAAAGTGTTCATTTTCCAGCAGACATATCCTAATGTATACGTGCATGTGTGTTGTCTGCTGCTCAGTGCGATGATTTCTTGATCAGGACAATGTTGGGAAGGGGGAAATGTTGTCTAATGTAAAAATCTAAGAAGAGTTATGCTGAATCAGACTGAAATCTCACCCAGTCACTGAAATCAATGGTAGGAATTCCATTTATTTCAGTGTACCCAGAATATTGCTGCCAACCTAGCAATTCGAAAGCACGTCAGAGTGCAAGTAGATAAATAGGTACCGCTACAGTGGGAAGGTAAACAGCGTTTCCGTGCGCTGCTCTGGTTCGCCAGAAGCGGCTTTGTCATGCTGGCCACATGACCTGGAAGCTGTACGCCGGCTCCCTCGGCCAATAACGCGAGATGAGTGCCGCAACCCCAGAGTCGGTCACGGCTGGACCTAATGGTCAGGGGTCCCTTTACCTTTACCTTTACCTTTACCCAGAATATGACCAAATAAGTTGGTTACCACCCTTCGTTTTCAAAGCCCTTTAGGTCGTACCATCTTGGAACTAAGTCTACAAGCTGACTTTTGGGTTTGTTTGTTTTTTAATTACTCATCTCCATCCCATCCTTTCTGTATCATCTCACCTCCTGGAGAGTTTTGGAGAACTCAAAGGCTTGCCACATTTTTGTGACATGTTGGTTGGTCCTAATAAAAGCATTAGCCAAGTGCAGACATTGAAGCTCATACCAATGACAAACGTGGTTGGTCTCTAAGGTGCTACTGGAAGGATTTTTTAATTATTATTTTACTTCCCATTGTAATAGCCTCTCACTATTTAAAGCTTATCCACCACCAGCTACATGAAAGGCACTTTTTGTACATTTTGCGATGTGAGAGGGAAAGAAGAATGGAAGCTTATTGTCATGCACCCTTTAAAAGAAACCACATTTAACAAGAAATCTTTTTGATTCACCCACTTTGTCAGTACATTTGTTTTGGAACAATAGCTGCTTTCAATAGCAAGCCCATGTTACAGTGACTTCTTTCAGCCTGAATAGTCTGTGATGACATCATGCAAAGCCATTTCTGGCCATGAAACTGAAATGCATACTTTGCTATACGCAAACAGCACCGCATTCTTCAGCAGCAGTAGCACAGGCGAGAGCCCAGATTAATTTCTTCCTCATTGTGCTGTGAGCATCTGAAAAAGCAGGTTAATGTAAAACCCAGCCAAATGCTGTTAAACCTGATTCTTGGCATTTGTGTCTGGCCTGCAGAAGCACAGGGAAGGAAGAATGGCACCCCTGCAAACTGTGCAAATCCCAGTTGTTGAAACAATTGAGGATCTGTGCATGGTTGTCAAAAAGGAAACTTTATTTGACAGTTTTTAATTTTGGCGGAATGCTGAGCAGAAGCAGGAAGGGGCACCGTGCAGAAAGTATAAAGGAGAGTCAACTTGGACAGAGTAGTGATTGAACTAAGTGAGTGGTGCCATAGCTAGACAGGTGGATGGGAGAGGATAGATTTATACTAGGGGCAGGATTTTTTTTCCTGTTGAGGGTTTGCATTCCTATGAGGCTGATACATTGAAGGGGCATGTGATGATGTGGTCAGAGCCACCCCTTTCTTTGTCTTTCTGCAACCCGTTCTCTCCTGACGAATTCATCAGTTCCTCTCTCTGTGTTGACCTCACAGCTTCTTAGCTGCTCATATTCTTCAACAAGGTGTGGCCTTAAAATCCTAGCTCACATGCCTGGGCTTCCCTTTTGCATTCTTGCTGCGTCTCCCCTTTCCAAAAACTCTTCCTGCTTTTAGTGTTGTGCCTGCAAAGCCCTGCAAGTGCATCACTAATAATATCATAGAATCATAGAATCATAGAGTTGGAAGAGACCACAAGGGCCATCCAGTCCAACCCCCTGCCAATATCAGACTCAGCAGGTACGATGACACCTCTCTTTTTGTTTTCTGATTACCAGAAATTTAATAATATTTCATTTTCCTCTCTTCTTCCCAAAGGCAGGCACTTGGAGGAACTCTGGGAAATTAACTTCCTTCCTCTGCCGTGGTTGACGAGGATCTTGTCTGATCATTACCATGCAGTGAGTTGGTATGCTTACTATACTGTGCAAATGGGGGGATTTTAGTTCTTTTTAACTTCACAGTTTTCCTCTCTGGCATATTTTCCTAGTATGTCTATGCCTATAAAAATCCAGGCCTGCTTTGAAGTGTGTAGAGTCTTGTCATTCAGCTCAGACACTGAAAACAGATATACACAATGGAGAAGTGTACATGGAAGCATGGACCTAATTTCTAACATTGTTTAAGGAGAATAATGATGAAGCCATGACAGTTCGCAACCTGGACATCTCTTGTTAAAATGCATGCATTAAAACCATGATGTCCCAGGTGTGAACTGTCATGGCTTCCCCCAAAGAATCCTGGAACTGTAGTTTGTTGAGGGAGCTGAGAGTTGTTAAGAGCTGAGAGTTGTTAAGAGTTGTTAAGAGAGAGTTGTTAAAGAGCTACAGTTCTCAGGCCACCACACTTAACAACTTGGCCACCACATTCTGTACTAGCTCCGACCTCCACACCATCTTCAAGGGCAGCCCCATGTAGGGAACATTGCAAGTCACCACAACATGGACAACTGAGTCCAGGCTGTCCCAGGCCAAGAAGGGTCATAGTTGATGAACCAGCCTAAGCTGGGCATTAGCATCCCTGGCCACAGAATCCCCTTGATACTCCAGTGACAAGTTGAAATTCCAGGAGTACTTCCTGACAACAAGCTTGTTCCTTCAGGGAGAATACTACAAACCCTTAAATAACAGGTTGTATACCTAATTCCTAGATATGGGAACCACCCATGTTAGGCTAAAGCACTGAATTGGCGCCTGTGTTTTATTGAAAACCATGTTTTATTGAAAAAAATTGAACTCATGAACCCTATATGAAGTTTTCTTTTCCTTTCAGCTAGAGAATGGTGGTGACATGGTATTTCAGAGAGACTTTAACACTCAGGCAGTGAGATTTGGTCTGGTGCTTACACAGGTAGGTCACTATTAAAACGTGAAGAATTTCTACACAGGATGGAGGGCAGGAGACTGTCTGCTGACAAAACATTTCACATAACCTAACATGACGATTTGGGGGGGGTGTATGCATGAATATGAGAGAAAGAAAGAGAAAGGATTTAATATATATGCTAAAATTGGCTGAAAGATACTGTTGCTGCCAACTCTGAAATCACTGGCCGAGATAACGTTTTAAACTGTTCTTGTAACATTTTTACCATTTCCTCCAATTGTTGATGTGTTTGCCATCCTGGGCTCTTTCAGGAGGAAGGGTGGTATATAAATTAAATAAATAAATACAGACTGAAATTGGAGGGATGGGAAGGCAAAATTGTGGCAAGAATTAGTGAGGTGAATTTTGTCCATACCGTATAGAGTAACTAACAACTGTTCAGTCTTTTGCGATGTTCCCACGGTCCTTCCCCTTAGAGGTCACCAGGTCAGCTGCTCTGTTGAATCCAGACTTCTCTTAATGGACCTCTCACAGTACATACAGATCTTTTTGCTGACATAACTTTGAAATTAACTGGGATAAAGCTGCATTTTTAAAAAAAAAATCTCTTGGTTACTTCAGGAGCCAAGGTACCATTCAGAAATAATTTCCATTTATGGATTCTTCTTTGAGATAAAAGCAATAAAACATGATGCTTCAGCCTACAGTTTTTACATGCAGGTAAGAAAAGCGTTTCTGTGGTTCTCTCTAACTCGGGCCACCATCTTTCTTTAGGGAGATGAATAAAACATTGAACAAGGCTACACCCTGAAAACAATAAATTTCTACAAGGAGGATTGTGCCACTGGCATTTTTGGCTATGAGTAGGAGGAAAATAGAGTTAAGGCTGACTTGCAAAACTGGGCAGAAGTGCTCCTGTGCAACTCCTCATTAGGGTGACAAGGAGTATGGGGATCCTACCCCTTTAATAGTCAGGTAGACTTGAGCAGTTCAGCAGGTGTAGCTAAGACAAAGGGTGTGTATATATTCCCATTCCAGCTCCATTGCACTCCCACCTCTGGTGTCTGAAATCAAGTACACATGACATTAGCTTCAACCCATATGTATCCTGCAGCTTCTCGAAAAATACTCCTGTTTGATGCTTTCTCCCCAAACCAACTTCCTTCTGACTTCAAAATGCAAGTCACAGATTAGTTGTGGTGTATACAGTTCAGACAGCCATTCGACATGTGCAGAATGACACTTTCCTTGAACTGGAGTTCAGGTGGGTGTACAGATGCAGGTAAACAAATCAGATAATATGAAGACACCATCACCTGCTCTCTAGTTGTGTCCAGCAAATGCAACATGAAATGCATGAGGGAATGGGAGTGGCCACCTTGCTTGCATTTGCAGCTACTAGAGACGCGGGTGGTGCTGTGGTCTAAACCACTGAGCCTAGGGCTTGCTGATCAGAAGGTCGGCAGTTCGAATCCCCACAATGGGCTGAGCTCCCGTTGTTCGGTCCCAGTTCCTGCCAACCTAGCAGTTCGAAAACACGTCAAAGTGCAAGTAGATTAATAGGTACCGCTCCGGCGGGAAGGTAAACGGCATTTCCGTGCGCTGCTCTGGTTCGCTAGAAGCGGCTTAGTCATGCTGGCCACATGACCCAGAAACTGTCCGCGGACAAACACCGGCTCCCTCGGCCTATAGAGCGAGATGAGTGCCACAACACCAGAGTCGTCCGCAACTGGACCTAACGGTCAGGGGTTCCTTTACCTTTACCTTTAATGTGTACATACCCAAAGGAAAAACAATGGGAGCTAGGAAGACCAGTTAGGTAAAAAGAGATTGATCTACCTTGAATTAGGATTTTCTTGATGGAGGTTTTTGAGTACCTTCAGCTCACAGATGCTGACAAATAACAATTTAACTCTGTGTCATTTCAGAGAGTCAAACATGCAGATCCAATTATATCTTTTTTTACTGCCGAGCGGAGTCCTGTCAGTTTAAAGGAGACACGTGAAGTTAAGTATGAAATCAAAGCACAGTGTCAGATAGATGGGAAATGGGAAGAGTTCACTACGGAGAGACTTACTCAAAGGTTTGGAGTTAAGAAGCCCAGCTGTAAAAGCGTGGTAAGTCAGGGAAACGAACACTTTGTTCATTTGCAAAACAAAATTGTTACATTAACTTCCTAAATGGCATAGATGAAACTTGAGTGCTAACTCTTGCCTCTTTCTGAATGCAGGTTTTGAAAGCATGCATACCATCGGTTCCAATCTATGTGACCTTTTCTCTTCTTTTCCCAACATCGTAAGAGACAGCAAGCACTCTCTGGGCAGCTCTGCTGAAGGACTCATTTTGACACCTAGCATATGTGTAGGAGTGTTAATATCATACATCTAAAGGCCTGCACTGGTCAGGCAGGTGATCACATTTCCCAGAACAGGAGAATAAACTGCACCCATCCCTCATGCTCAGCTCATTTAGACGTTAATCCCTATTTGCATTGTACTCTTGTTTCCTGTGGCAAATGCTGCAAATAGATTGCAATTGCTTAGGTGTAGCTTCAAATTACCAATCTGGTGCCCCTAGCAAATGAAGGGCATGAACCGTTCCTCCCACATGGATGTAAACAGCCATGTGCACGGCATTTTAGAGAGCTTTCTTTTTCCACTGTCCCCAGCTGGCCTTCAGCCAGGTGCACTACAGCACATCTAGTCATGATCAATTTCAGGAAGCCATTAATGTTGCTCACATAAAAATGTCAGGTAACCCCACCTAGTCTAGCCCCCATCCCATTGCACAGGCTACTGTACAAATAAAAGCAAGAACCACCTCCATACCAGGAAACTGGAGATCAAGCACCCCAAACAATCCTAGTTTATACTTAAATTCTTCTGCCAGAATCACCAACATTGTCTAAATCCTGAGGCATAATCTAAATGTAAGGCCTTATAGCTTTGCTCTTGCCCTATCTCAAATTGCCTGTAGAGCCCCACCAGATAGGTGTTTTATTGTGATCTGCAATATGTTCTTGAGAACAGTAACAGTGCAATAGTGGTGTAAGTATTCTGCTTTAGTTCTGTTATGCTTCTCCAGTTCTACCACATTTTCACTGTCCAAAGGGGTTGAATGAAGAGCAACAAAAGCAGGACAGGAACAAACCAGAACATTGGTGTGCTATAAAAAGTTTGAGGATTTCAGCAGGACGTTATGAGATGTGCACTGATTGGAAATGAAGCAGTGTGACTGCCTCAAAACATTTGCAAGTACAAACAGTGTGGAAGGTAGGGTTGCATATAGCTGCCCCAATAGCATCAGGAGCATTAATTATCTTGAATGCACAAGAAAAGGGATTTCTGGAGGGACCTTTAGTTATTTCGGTAACGGAAAGGGGAGGCAAGGAGAGCCTGTTTATGCCCAGCCTTGCCAGTTGCCAGTTGTAACCCGAACCACACTCCTTATTAAACCCGACAACTCCCAGGTGAGGTGAATTCTGGGAGGTCAAAGCAACTGCTTCCAAAGGGACTTGGAGACACCACACCCTGCACTTCTCAGCTAAATCCCTCTCTATTTATCAGAAACAACAGGCCTAGCACCCAGGTGCCTTCCCCACCCTGCAATTCAACACAGCCTGTTGTTTCTCCTTGAAATCCCACTCTTTCACCCACATAGTATGCTTCCAGTGGCTAGGCACATGGGAGATCACAGGAATGCTCGGCATAAACATACTTCAGACCCCAACAGTCAAATTGCATGAAGTTTTATTAAGAATAAAACAGGAAGAGAGGAGGACAAATGAACAAAACATGATGAGGAAAATAAAAGGAGCCTGTTGGGTCAAGGTTATCCAACCTAACTTTGCTACTTACAAGCAGGCTTCTGGTTTTCTCATGAACAATGTTCCCTTTATTTTTGGTTTCTTAATGTAGTGTTCTGCTTCTTCCCTTTGTCCTCCTGCTTTTTAAAATTCTAAATAAACTTCTTACCATTGGCTGTGGGGTTCATGCATGTATTTCTTCCAGACTCTCCCCACGGGAGAGAACCTGATGTTCCCCATAAGATCTCCCACCCACTACCTTTACTTGAACTGGATGGGTGGGTGATTAGGGTGGCTACCTGCCCTGCTGCTTCCTGATGTCGTTGGACTACAACTTCCAACTTTGCTGGTCAAGGGCTGATGGGAGTTGGAGCCCAATCACCTCTTGAAGGCACCATGTGTGCTACCCCTGAAATAAAGGAATGTCCCTTAAAAGCCCTTCAAACAGAGGACTATCCTCTGTCATATGTGAAAGGCAGCATGTGAAAGTCTGGCAACACATCTCCTTGCCTTCGTTTGGTTGTACGGCGTGGCCAAATTGGTTCCTTATATTTTCATAGCTGTGAAAGTTTTCCTGAAAGCTGCTTTAACCAGTCATCTTGTCAATGACTGTCAAGGTCATTTTTGCAGGTGGCATCCACCCTCTTGTTTTCTGCCACCCCACATGGCATGTGTGCCTGCTTTTAACATGTCACTGCTGATACAAACCATGACATAGTGGCGGGATTTATCTAGCCTGGGAGACTGAGAGGGAGATATGACAACCATCTTCAAATATCTAAAGGGCTGCCACATGGAATATGGAGCAAGCTTGATTTCTCCTGCTCTGGAGGGCAGGACCCAAATTCAATGGCTTCTAGACTAAAACACCAGGAAGATCTTTCTGGCAAAATAAATAAAAAAATGCCCAGTTCACCTTAGAGACCTAAGGAGCTACTGGACAACTTTTTTTATTTATTTCGACTATGTCAGACCAACATGGCTACCTACATGTATCTAGAACATTCTGGCAGTAAGAGCTGTTCAACAGTGGAACAGACTCACACGAGAGTATGTTCTTCATGGGATATTTTTCAGCACACAAGTTGGAAGGCCATCTGTCATGTAGATTCCTGCATTGCAAAGGTTGGACTAGAGGACCCTTCCAACTCCTCAGTTCTATGATTTTATTTTTCTGCCTTGTAAGCTTGAGTTTGCCTTCCTGTGCTTCTGTGGAGTTGTTACAGAAAAATACAGAAGATTGTAGTTGGTGCTTACTCATGACCCAGCTGAATAAAGCATACTTTGTTGTAAAATATCAAAGTGTTCCTGGCCCATTAGATAAGAGTGGCAACCTCAGTTTGGAAGCTAATGTGCAGGAAGACTGAGTAAATCACACTATTTCATTTGGAGATCCGTAGCTAATGGCCAATTAATACAATCCCTTATATGCGGTCAGTTGTGAGGACAGAGCACAGTTGCCTATGAGCCTAAAATAAGTGCAACGGCAGTAAAATGGTTGTCCTACTGTTTAAATGTGTGTGTGTAAGCACCCTGGGGTTCCCTGGAGAAAAGTGCAGGGTTTAAATTTAATAATATATAGTTGAAGAAACAGAAGTCATTTCAAGAAATCTAACCAGGAAAAACAAAGAAAGAAGAAAAACAGCATGGAATCACAATTCCTGCAAAAAAAAAAACACACCCCAACAACCCCAAAACCCCACACCTGAATTGTCCACCAAATTTCAACTCTGTCCTTTAAATTGAAGCACATGCACATCAAGAACAGCAAAGGTCAGAATCACAATTTGCATCTGCTAATAATACAAATACCCACAGAGTCAAAACGTGGGTGTTACAGGAAGCATAGGTCAGTATGTCAGTGTGGGTGAATATAGGAAACATGATGTAATTGCTGGCGGCTGTCAACGATATTTCTGTATTTATAAACAAACAAAGAGTTCAGTCCCGATGTCAGAGCCTCACCAAAAGAAAAGAACAAAATGGAAAAATGTCGATGTCATAAATTTATCTCTGCAGAAAGAAATCTCATTATTTCCATTATTGTTTCTGTTCTCTTTCTCAGGGAAACTGTGGTGACAAAATATATATTAAGTTAATAAACTCATATACTGCCTTTTCTGGGGGGTGTAAGTTAAACCTTAGTCAAATTGCTGAGGCCCCCTTGAAACTAAATAGGCAGCAGTATTTGTGCAGGCTGCTTCAGCTGCTCTATAAAAGTTGAAAGTTTAAGATTGCGCCTCAGGAAGGAGCATGAATTCAGAAACATGTTGAGTTCATTTTATTAGCTGATATTTTTGAGAACTAGATTCTCCTTTTTGCATTCCCTTAGAAATAACTCCCACTGCAATCTCAAAATGCACATTTACTGGCACGTCAAAGTGCAAGTAGATAAATAGGTACCGCTCCGGCGAGAAGGTAAATGCCGTTTCCGTGCACTGCTCTGGTTCACCAGAAGCAGCTTAGTCATGCTGCCCACATGACCTGGAAGCTGTATGCCGGCTCCCTCAGCCAGTAAAGTGAGATGAGCGCCGCAACCCCAGAGTCGTCCATGACTGGACCTAATGATCAGGGGTCCCTTTACCTTTAAGGCCTCATTGAACACAATGGGATTTATTTCTGAATGAACATTTATAGGATTGCACCATTTAAAGTATAAAATTGTGGGCGGGGGGGGGCATATCCTTCACCACTGCTGGGGTAAACCACACCCCTTGTCTATCACCAAAATAACACTGGTAAACTGAACCATTCATTACTTCATTATCTACATGAATCACCTTCACTGAGTCATATTTGTTGCAAAACCCAGGTGGATTTTTATAAACTTGTCAGCGTGTACTCAGATTACAATTACAACCTTATAAAGTTGATATCATAGGTAAAAACATGGCCATTTATTTAAATGTATTGCTTCTGGTTTTTCAGAGGTATGTTAAGTGCACTTTATGTGACAAGTTATTTCCCTATAGGTTGCTTTTAATGAGGAATTTAAGAACTACCTTGTATGTTGCAGAAGCATTTTTTTTTAAAAAAAGCATCCTTTGTTTAAAACAAATTGCATTTGTTCTTCTTCTTTTCCTCTTGATTTTTGTTGTTGTTCCCCATCAATTTCAAAGGGACAGCCACTCAATATTTAGCTGCCTGCAACTTTAGTGTTTCTCATCCAAATGACATGAACTTTGCAGGTAGCCTAATACCCATGGCACAAGTCCTGTCAAATACATTAATAATAATAGTAATAGTAATAGTAATAATAATAATAATAATAATAATAATAATAATAATAATAATAATAATAGAACATCACAGTTTTATGTAACAGAGAGTTGGCACTTACTGCAGTGCTAAATTATTTGTTCTTTGAACCATTTTCACCTTCAATGCTGTTCTAATCTCTGGAGATGTACAGCAAAAGACTGTACACACACCAGAGCCTTCTAGTAGTAACAGCAATTTTTTAAACATTGGTTGGATCATGTCCAAAGGTCATAAAATGGAATGTGCAAGTATACGGAGGAGTTGTGTTGCTGGTCACTAACTAAACCACAAAGCAAAATTTCATTGGAGCCATAATATTTGATATTCCAAACTTAAAAATGGAAAGCGTAATAATGTTGGTCAACAAAAGAGGTTTAAAGACTGTCTCAAGGCAAGTCTTAAAAAATGTAGTATAAACACCAACAATTGGGCAACATTTGCCTACGAGCATGCCAATTGGAGAACAGCCTTTACCAAAGGTGTCATGGGCTTTGAAGACATTGGAACTCAGAACGCAAGGGAGAAATGTGCTAGGAGGAAGGCACGCTTGGCAAATCCACACCGTGATCAACTCCCGCCCAGAAACTGATGTCCCCACTGTAGAAGAATGTGTGGATCCAGTATTGGCCTCCACAGTCACTTACGGACTCATAGCTAAAACAGTGTTTATGGAAGACAATCTTACTCAGCTACGAGTGATCGCCGGAGGAGGAGGAGGAGGAGGAGGAGGAGGAGGAGGAGATGGAGATGATTTGATGGTCCTGGTACTGGAAAAGTAAACACACTTTTCCATTTCCCAAAATACTGTTGTTTCAGTGTTAGGGAAGTGGTAATGTTCCTACAAAAGAAGCACTATCTTGTAGGTAGCCCCAAAACTGCAGGCAACCTGACCATATGTGTATAAATGCACATATATCAGGCACTGAATTGACTGTGCCCTTTGAGGGAACTTCTGAGTTGAAAGAAAGAATGGCCATAAGCAGAACTTCACTGACATGGCTATGATAAAATGACTCAAGGAAATGTCATTGTTTGAAAATAATGGAGCTGGGGAAGCCCTTTACCTGTAATGACATGGCAACACTCCTCCCATCCAAAACAAATAACATCGCTAAGCTGAAGGTCACAGTTGCGTGTGTGAGGATAAGCTACTATGTATACTCTTCCTACCGGAATCGTACTGTATAGAATAATAAACATTTCCGAACAACAGGAAAGGAACAAAGGGAATACAAAATTCAGAAAAACAAAAAATAACCAGACAAACGTCTATGTATGTTATGGGGGAAGGAAGTGCAGTGGTGTTAGTTTACGCTTTTATCCAGTGCTTTTTTCTTAAAAAATATTTAGGGGTACTCTCATTTTCCTACTTATATTGAAATACTGCCCCTCAATGAGGCCAAACTTAGATTCACAAAATGTTTAGGGGTATGCGTCCACCTGCGTCCCCCCAGAAAAAAGCACCACTTTTATCATGCTAAATGCGCTCCTCAGATGCATGTTGCAGCAACAGTGAATAAGCTGCTATTATTTCTTACCCCTGGTGGTACATTACACCACAAAAATAAACAAGAGCTCCCAAGAACTGGCTAACCTAAGGAATTGAGTCAGTGATTTGTGGCCTAAAAGAAAAGGAAGTAGTGTTAGGAGTCTGTGACCAGGAGAGTAGGCTGCATGCTGAGAGCCTTCTAATTCTTAGAATAGCCAAGCTAGCTTCATGGTAAGGTGGTGGGCCATTAGGGGAACAAAGGGAGTGGCTCTGTGTGAGGTGGCAAGTGAGTGGGGCCTCCTCCCTCAACTCACGGATAGTTAGAAGGACAAAGCCAAAGGAGTGATGTGAGCTAGAAGGAAAGCAGCAAGATGAGAAGCAGGGTGTGTGTGTGGGCGGCGGGAGATGATTGATTTCTGTCTGAATCCAAGTTTGCGGCTTTGGGCGAAGTAAGGCTGTCTTGGGGTCTTAATGCTGCAAAGCCTTCCATCGCAGGCTCAGGTTGTATATATGTGTAAATAAACTATATAAATCACAAAGACTTCCTCATTCCAAAGGAAAGACAAACTCTGGGTCAGTGACGAACAGTGCCGCTTGGCTGCCTGGGGCGGCACCCCTGGGGACGGGGCATTGCTCCACAGTGAGCATGCGTCGTGATGTCACGAAGCACACCAGGACGGACTGCACATGTCCGCACATGTGCAGTCCCTCTGGGTTGGTGCTGCTGCTCTGCTCAGCCGGCGCGCTCTGAAGCAGAGCACACTACAGAGCGGGTTGCTGGGTGCCAGTGGCAAACCGCGAGCAAGCCGCAGAGAGGCTTGCTCGCGGTTTGCTGGCGCCGCCACCGCCCGGCAACCCACTCCGTAGCATGCTCTGATTCTTCCTGCTCGGGCAGGGGCGGCCAGGGGCGGGCTAGGGGCCGGGGGCACTGCCCCAGCCAGAGTGGAGGAGCTAGGGGCGGCCCGGCGCCTTCGCCTCTTCCTTGCTACGCGCCTGCTCTGGGTAAGCGCCTGGAACCCCTAGAATCTCACCCCACTCGGAGACAGGGGTGGTGTGCAACAGTATTAACATTTGTAGCTGCCCTGCAGACTCACCTGGAGGCAAATCTGTCTTGTCAGCAGCTTGAATATATTTATGTCTCAGCATAAATATAGAGCGTTTCATCAGTTTCTGCGTCAGGCTATCTGTAAATATATTTGCAAATATTACAAAGGACCCAATAGGCCTCCAGTGATATTCCAAAAGTAACCAAGCTACATCACTGCAACTTCTCACAGTATATTAAAAACAGCCAGTTGCTTAGGTCCCATCTCATTCCTTATATGCAGAATCACAAAAATGAAAACTGAGAGGGCTCAAAGGCTCTCTCAGGGTGCAATCCTATGGCCCCTGGAGGATGGGGTGGAGGACCATAGGAGCCATAGAACAGAGATGTCAGAGGCTCAGTCACTGAACCCTTTGAAGCTCTGCTGAAACCAGTATTGGAAGTTCTGATGTCAGAAGGGTAAAAAAAAACCCAACCCGTATACCATGGGTATGCCAAGAAGCAGCTTAGATCCAAAGTTCTCCCAGTCCCTTGACACAACCCCAAATTAGGGGGGAAATTAGACACTGTTGTGTGCATATCTAAGTTTCTCCTTCCACATGTTTCCAATGATACATAAAATTGTGGGGGGGGTTAAATATTTTTCATCTCCCTTCCCCCCACCATGGGCGTAGCCAGGATTTTTGTTAGAGGGGCAGGCCATTTGTTAGAGGGGAGGAAGCAGAATCTCAGTTTGCTATGTATTTTTTATTTAGATGGGGGCAGCTGCCCCCCTGTCCCCCCCTTGGCTACACCCATGCCCCTACCATAGGGTTGTAGCCTACAGCTTCAATCCAAAACACACTTACTAGAAATCTCAATAAGACTTGCTTCTAAGTAAACATGTTGTAAATGTGTGAAATGAGGGAGGCACCCCAGACATCCTCAACAGGAACGGAACAGTACAGTACATCCAAATCACATCAAGTCAAATGGGAGCATTTCACAAAATGTTCACAGAAGGAATCAAAGATCAGCAGCCACGATGGTAGCTGTTGAGACATTATTAGGCACTCTTTAGGAATCAGGATGGTGCCTTGTCAAACTTGAGTTATATGTAATCAAACTATGAAAGGGTACTGCATTCTCCATTGTGTAAATTATACAATGCAAGTTTTGCTGGCACACGACAGACATTGTGGGTGAAAGTTTCGTCACTTCTTCATGAATCATGATACACTATTAGATGGTGTGACTCTGGGACTTTTACTGAAAGATCATTTAAAACATTTGAATAATTGTGAATGCATGAAAAGCTGCTTTCTCACAGAGAAAGGAGCAAACTCTATGACCCTTCATGGGTTTGGTAGAAAATGTTGCCATGGTAATTGCAAACCATTGTTCACAGCTGACTTCAGCATTCATTGTTGCATTCTGATTACAGCTTTTGTTTCATTATGAAGTGCGATTACTGAAAGCCTCCTTACAACAAAGATGTATTTTCATGCAAGAGCTGAGTATAGAAGAGGCCTTTAAGAGATTCCCCCGCCTGTTTTAAGCCTGAAAAAAGGGGGAGCCCTACTGCACAGTGGGCAATATTAAATATTTCAGAGGAAGCAAAATTAAAAATTGATTGTTGTAAAAGTGGTTTTATGACACCATTGGAAAGAACAATTATTGGTCTCTCAAAGCTTTATGAGGTAATGCTTGAATTTACTAGACTTCTGACTTAAAACACAGAACAAAGGAGAGCTTTTCAAATTATATTTACTCAGACTTCTCTGCAGTTATGAATTGTTTAAACATTGATACATTTTATTGCATCAGCTTATGCAAGAGAGCATGCAGACTCCCACCCTAACATAATTTGGCCTAATAAATGAAAGCACTGCAACCACATGGTATCTTCTGCCCTTTGACCAACACAGTGTGCTTTGAAACATGCTCAGCAACAGTGAAAAATCTATCAGTTTTTATGCACTGAACTGCAGACAATGTTCATACAATCTTTGTATCGGAATCAGGAATAATGGATAAATCCCAATTATTTGATGTCAGACTTCCTATATCCCATCATGATTACAAAGCCTTTTATGGCTGGCCCAAAATATTTGTCTGATTTAGTTATGTTAGTCAATATAATGACCAATATTATCTTAGTTAATGAACATGTATGTAAGGGGGATAATTATTTACTAAATTTACGGTAATCCCTACCTTTTCTCCATGGAGAGCAAGGTAGTGTACATGGTCAACACAGTCTAATCATTTATTTTATTTAAAAGAATCCTAAGCCACCTGCAGGGACGCGGGTGGCGCTGTGGGTTAAAACACTGTGCCGCTTGGGCTTGCCAATTGAAAGGTCGGCGGTTCGAAAAACCACGACAGGGTGAGCTCCCATTGTTTGGTCTCAGCTCCTGCCAACCTAGCAGTTCGAAAGCAAGTCAAAGTGCAAGTCGATAAATAGGTAAGGTAAACGGCAGGAAGGTAAACGGTGTTTCTGTGCGCTTTCTCTGCTTTCGCCAGAAGCGGCTTAGTCATGCTGGCCACATGACCCGGGAAAACTGTCTCCGGAAGCAGACAAACGCTGGCTCCCTCGGCCTATAGAGCGAGATGAGCGCCGCAACCCCAGAGTCGTTCGCAACTGGACTTAATTGTCAGGGGTCTCTTTACCCTTACCTTTAAGCCACCTGCAAAAAATGTGAAGCAAAGTGGTGCACATGCTGCAAATAAATAAATAAATCCAATCCAAATTAAATCTAAACCCAAAAACCCGGCAGTTAAAATAATAAAACAAGAAGAGCGAGATAAAGCTATCTGTATTGCATTTCTATCCTTCGGACCCATTCCCCTCGCTCTCAAGACTCCACGCCTCGTTTTATTTGCAGTTTACTTTTCTTTCAATGGAGCCAGCCCAGTTACACCAATAGGTACTCTCCGCTCCCATTATGTCCTATGGACCTTCAGAGAGCTCCCATTGTCCCCAACGGGGACATTCCTGCCGTTCGTTTCAGTACATTCCTCCCCCGCCCCTAGTGAATACATGACAGGTCCCAGCCTGTAGCCCGAGTTCCGCGGAACGAGGAATACAAATCCCAGCATGCAACTGGCTCCGAAGAGATCGCGCGACGCGGGGGCAGGCGCTGGGAAGACTACACTTTCCATGATGCCTCTCGGCAGGAGAAGAGAAAGCCAGGCTTTCGAAGCTCCCTTATAGAGCACGGGCTTCTTGGGACCTGTAGTCCTTCACCGACTTCAACCCCCACCCCACCCCCATCCCAAGCTCTGGCGGCGGGAACCTGGCGCATGCGCCCTGGGCTCGCGAGAGCAGGCAGTTCCTGTAGCTCGCACTGAGGTAACTAATAAAGTTTCTCCTCTGAGGAGGGAAGGAGAAGAGAGAGAGAAGGGGGAGAAAAAGAGCTCCAGCGCCGAGAGAAAAGAGGGCGGGACCGCGCCTGGGAGCGGCTGGTCCGGCTTCGTAGGGCGCTCTGCGTTCAGGGGGCTCTCGCAGGAATTTCCGCGGATTTGAGTGAGTACCGGCCGCCTGAGGGAGAGAGCAGGGCCGAAGGAAGAAGAAGCGGGGTATTAAAAAGCAAACAAACACGCCCCACTTCCCCGCTTAATGCCGCCGCCGGTTGAAAGGGGTCTCGCCTTCCCTGATGAAGGGAGCCCGGCGGCGGGCGAGGCGGCCTCTGTGTGGGAAGGTAGGGGGGCCGCCAGGGCGGAGGCGCCTCGGAGCAGGTCGGCGGCTGTGAGGCGAGAGACGGAGGTTTGGCCGGGTGAGGGGGGGGGCTGGGGCTGCTCTGGTGGTTCGTTAAGGTGAGCCGGGTGGGGGGAGGGGGGTTTAAACAGGTTCCAGGGCGGAAGGACCAGGTCTGAGGGAAGATGGGAGGGGGCGTGGGACTCCACTCGCCACGGCGAGGCAGCCTTTGCAGAGCCTGGAAGAGGTGGCTGTGGCGGCATGACCTCGACCTCCACCACCTCCTCCTCCTCCTCCCCCCAGGGCCAGGTGCTTGTTGACCCCCTGCAGGCGAAGCTCCTTCCTGGCTGCCGTGGTGGCCCTTTGGCCTCCCGAGAGTAGGGAGCTCGGTGGCGACTGCTGCTAAGCTCTCAAGGTGGCTTTGGCGTCTGCCAGGGGCAGCGCGCCCTCCTGAATGTTGAGGGTTAGGGTCGCGCTCCCTACCCGCAGGTAGGGATATCGCGTCGGGTGTTTTAAGTAATTGGTATACAGTATAAGAATGCTGCGGGGCAGCACCGCGGGGTCGTTACAGTGCCTTCATCCCCTAGAAGCGTTTGGTGGCTACTACTGTGTGTGCAGTAGGGTCTGCTGGGATAGCCCAGTGGTTAGAGCATGAGACTCTTAATCTCGGGGTACAGGCCCCACGTTGGGCAACATGATTCCTGCATTGCAGGCGGGGGTTGGACCAGAGGACTCTCGTGGTCTCTCCCAATTCTACAATTGTATGTTTCTGATTCTATTTTTATGATCTTATGATCCAGACAGGACTCCTCTTGATAGATATTTCTTTCTTTTTTTCTTTGTGTTTGGGAAGTGCGGGTGGGGAGAGCAGCTGGCCTAGTTGCTGTGCCCTAGGAACTGCAAAGGGGACAGGATATGGTGTGTGTAGTTTGTATGTGGCATTGGATGTGCTCATGTTGAAACTGCCATGCTGAGGAGCTGAAGGATTGGTGTCATGAGGGCGTCTGTGATTACCTGCTTTTGCTTAGTTCTGCAGCATGTAGCATTTTCTCTTTGACTAGGACTCCCAAAGTGACTTTTTACCCTGGGGAAAAATTGGCAGCTCATGGTATAATTAACCTGGTAAGTGTTTGAGACTATGCAACATCCCCAGCGGTCAGGGGTTGATCTTGTTATCAAGTAATTTTTGTTACTTCAGTATTCTGAGTGTGATGCTGTGGAGACTCAGATCTTATCGGTCTCGAGAATTATAGAGTGACTTGGGTTGTGGTTGAATGCTGTTCTTTTGTAAAGGGTGGGTGCATGAATGCTGACAAATGTTTTCGGAGTTATGCCTTTGTGTACGATGCAAACTGGAATTTTGAAGCAGCAGCTTAAAGGCAATTAGAAGAGATACTTTAATTAAAACTTTATTTGCTTTAAGTGTTGTATTTCCTTTTTGATGACTTCAAAAGCCTGCTAATACTGGGATTTCTAGCTTCATTAATATCTGTAAAGGGTTCAAAGTTCCTTATCTAGCTGTTTTTGTTTGCCAAACTTTTTTTTCACTTTATCATCACAGGATATTAATGCCTTCTGAGAAATTTGGAGGTGTATATATTTTCTATGTGCATTTATAATTCGCTGTTCACAATAGTCTCAGGATGGAGAATACACAGACACTAAAACCAACAATTAATAATATAAACTAAACAGAAAATTATAACATCGGTATATGACATGCGGAGGTTTGTATGTAGATATTCCTGAAGTATCTCCTTCAAAGAAATTGTTAATGTATTTATTGAGATTTTGACTTTTGGGGGAGGGGGATGGATTGAGAATAGTCTCCGGTCATTTGTTGATGTTTCTGGGATATGCATATATGGGGTATCTAGATTGATAGGTAAAGGTAAAGGGACCCCTGACCATTAGGTCCAGTCGTGACCGACTCTGGGGTTGCAGCGCTCATCTCGCATTATTGGCCGAGGGAGCCAGCGTACAGCTTCCAGGTCATGTGGCCAGCATGACAAAGCTGCTTCTGGCGAACCAGAGCAGCACATGGAAACACCGCTTACCTTCCCGCTGTAGCGGTACCTATTTATCTATTTGCACTTTGACGTGCTTTCGAACTGCTAGGTTGGCAGGAGCTGGGACCGAGCAACAGGAGCTCACCCTGTCACAGGGATTCGAACCACCAACTTTCTGATCAGCAAGCCCTAGGCTCAGTGGTTTAACCCACAGCGCCACCTGGGTCCCTATCTAGATTGATACTTAGGCCTAAATTGCAAGATGTGTGGCCAATCTCCCTCTTGTGCCGTTTGATGGTTGAGTTGGAATTAGTAGCATTTTCACATTCTGAAATAGCATAGCTTAATAAGAGTACACATAACCACGATAAAAAACTACATTTACAACTGCTATCATATATAGGCTCTAGAATCAATGAGGCATTTTCTAGTCTTCAGGAGTTTATGTAATCATTAACATTTATAATGCAGTCTCTGCAATCACCTATGTTAAGTGCCTAATATCAACATAACATGCTATGTCAGGGTGGGAATCCCCTTTCAGTCTGAGGACCATAATTCTTTCTGAGCAACCATCTGGAGGTCAGATGCCAATGGCGGGCATGGCCGGGGCAAAGTGGGCATGGCAGGGAATGCAACGTTTACCTTTGTACAGCTGCTAGTTTCTACACACATTCCCCTCTCCAATTATTAGAATTCATGGGCTCATTGTGGTGAGGCAAAAACACTAAAGGAAGATATGAAGCAGGGCCAGTGAGGAGTATGGTTGGGAAGGAAGTGTGGCTTGGGGAGAATCCCAAGGGTTGGAGGGCCTTATCCGCCCCCTGAGAATGAGGTTCCCCACTCCTGTGTAATATCGTACCAGTTATTAAGTATACATATTTTTTATGTATGTGTTATACTCAGTGCTTTTTTTCTAAAAAATGTTTAGGGGTACTCATGTTCTTACTCATATTGAAATAATGCCCCGAATGAGGCCTAACTTAGATTCACAAAATGTTTAGGGGTATGGGTACCCCTGCGTACCCCCAGAAAAAAGCACTGGTTATACTGAGTAGAATTTAAATGTGGCAAAATTGCTTAGTCAAACCAAATGTTAAGCTGATGTGGAGCCAGGAGGGAACTACTAACATGAGTGCAACTTTTTCTTATATGAATTGCTTTCCATTTAAGCTAGTGATTTCCAGAGATAGCATTTTGACCATCAAAGATATAATTCACAGGGGTATGTAAGGCCCAGATTTTGTTCATGCAACTTGTTGAAGTACATGTACTGTAGTTGAAATTGTGTCCCTGCTGCAAGGAAGTTCATGAAGGTTTGCAACTTGCAAACAACGTGTCAGTATGTAGCAGTTGAAAGGGTACCTGTATTAATGGAATGATTAATTGCTTCCTGGGGGAAAAGGTTCTTCTCCTAATACTTTCATTTCCCACCCTCATCCATATTCATAGAATCAATGAATGTATATTTCGCCAATCAATGGTTGCAAAAGTTCTGTTTCCATCCCCTTTTCTTTCAGATGGCATGTTTGTACAAAGCTACTCTGCAGTTGTTTCAGTACTTAATTGTATTTCACTAAGACTGACAGAGTCTCCTCTAGTGTGCTTTAGTAAAGGCACTGCAGTTGGTCTTGCAGTGGGGACTAAATGATGAATTTAGCAATCAATATGTCTATGATCATGTGTGACATCTAATATGGAAATCAGCAGCTTGGACAAAACAGTAAAGGCTAGTTTTCACCATTTCATGCTTTGTGGTGTGATGGTGCAGTTGTTTCAATGTTGTACTGGTGCTTCCCATAGTCATATGTTGGGCTACTGTAGGTACAGGATTCTGGACTAGATGGGCCACTGACTTGATGCAACAGGCTCTTCTTATGTTTCTGTGCAAAAGTATGTTTTCTTCCCATTTAGTTGTTAACCCAGGAGATTTAGACAGTGTTTGCATGTATAGAGCTTTTGGCATGCTGTAGCAACTGCAGTTATGGTTTCTAATCAATTGTTACACAGTAAGGAGAAAGTGAATTTCTGTGGAGGACTATTCTGTAAAAAGACATCAAATAATCACCCAAAGAATTTATATACCGTACTTCATTACAAAGAATAGGACAGTGATGATGGAAAGATACAAAGGCTGTGACTGATACATAAATACTGAGATATATATAGCACCCCCTTCCTTTATCACTGAATTGCAGAAATAGTATTTAGATAAAAGGCCTTGTTCACAACACTTGTACTCAATTTTCAGTTTTGCAGGAATGGACAATCCACTTAATATTTTAATGTGTGAGCATCTTTCGGCCTGGAAATGAATTGGCAATCAGTGCTGCTGGGTTTTTTTTTGTTTTTTTTTGTTTTGAAAGTGGTTATGTGAGTTCAAAATGGAGCTCCAGACAGTAATCTCGATGCTGCGGTCTGGACTAATTGAAATTTGAGTCTTTTTCAAGAGCAGCTCCATGTCAGAGTGCATACAATAATCCAGTCTGGAAGTTATCAGAGCATGTTGATCAGCTAGCTGTAGTTGGAGATAGGCATTCCTAGTCACTGAGGCTACCTGAACCTCCAGTGACAATGTTGGCTGTAGGAATGCCCCCAATCTATGGACCAGCTCCTTCCAGGAAATTTCAAGCCAGTCCAGAACAGGTGGCCCATATGTAAGATTTGAGAAACTGCAACACATAAGTCTTATAAGGATTCAGCTTATTGGTCCACATGTACATGATGCATACCAGTAAAGTACAGACGACTGGTTACAACAACCATCAGGTTCCAAGCATGCTGTCTTGTCTATGACTATTTTCAACGCAGGCAGAAATCCCATTATGGAGACAGTTATTCGATAAGGATTGCATTATGAACTGAATTATATGGTAGTTTGATTTTTATAAGCCTGTACTTTACCATGCATTTCCTGCTATTGGAATATGAAACAGGGTTTCTTCTGTTTTAAAGGAAGGAAGTTAGTGTTGGTGCTTTTAAAAGTAGATATACTTCCTTAAGGTAGATGCAGAAACATCAGGGCTGTGTAGGTGTCTAATTTTGCAAAGACCAATATAATCAAGGCATTTCATGGAGAGAGTAAGAATTTACAGTGGTTCTGACAGTTTAAACTCTGGACAGCTTCAGAAAATTGTCAACTTGATGCATTTTCCTCAGGTCTAAAATAAATGTATTTGGCTAATCAATGTGAAATGCCTATTGTTTGAGGGAAATAGTTACCGGTAGTTTAGTTTATAATACTAAAATCTATTTCTGTAAGATACTGATGACTTTTCAGATTTGTCATGTTCCAATATGTTCTTCTTAATCTTCTGTTTTAGTCTTATGTCAGTTTAATTATTTTTAGTGTGTTTTAATTTGCTTATTTGTTTTTATGTTGCTCATCACCTTGAGGTTGGACCAATGAAAAGTTTATTTAGAGTTGTGAAGTGTGTCAGTTGCTTAGTCAATCTATTCATCTAGTGAAATGTTTTGTGGAGCCAAGAATGCAGCTATTTATGCAGTGAGCATTTTCTATTAGCATCACTATGTTTTCAGATAGCAAAGGCAAGAGTGAAGGGCCCTTGATCCGAAGCTACAGAAGTATGTGGTGTGATATATCTATATACCACATGCACACACTCCCTTTGTCTATCTTCATTTAGAAACAGATGCCTGCTTGTCTGCTTTGTAACAACATTTAAAACTAACACCTGTTTTTAAAATAATGGCTATGTTTTTCTTCACCAAATTGAAAACCAAGTGTGTGTTTATCCTTGTGGCTTCAAACAAAAGCTAGTGAGAATTGTTTCCCCCTCTTTATTACTGACACTTGCATAACCTTGTGATATATAATAATTACATACATTACATTCTGTGATGTTCAGTAACTTGTCGTTATGGACACGTATTACAATACTAATAAAATAATTTCAAATATTTCATCACAGAATATTTCATCAACATGATTGCACTATACAGTATTTGATCCATCAGGTGGTTAATCCTGGTTATAGTATTACTTAATATGCCTTTTGTGGTATGTTAACTCCCCTAGAGTATGTAACATTGGACTTTTGTGTCAAAGCATTGTATTGTATTTATTTGCTACCCACTAAGCAGGACTGAGTTTTGCATCAAGCCAGCCTGGATCCAGAATAAATTATGCTAATTGAATTTGGATGTGTTTATTTACTGTGTTAATTTTAGTTTACAGAATTCAGTTTGTCAGATAGTTTGAAATTATTTGAACAGTATTGGGTGTGCACGGGGCAAAGTGTTATGGAAATTGAAAAACAGCCTACTTTGGGAAGGGTTGTGATGGGAGGTAGATGAAATGTTGAAAATCACTTAACTTTTCATCTGTCTTTTTGTGAAACCAAAGGAGTGGTTGGAAGAACAGTGAACATAGATGAGGTAGTGTTGTGGCTTTTGGCTTGGTTTTTTTGGACTGGTTGCTGAAAGCTTGAATTCTGTTCTTCCAACCTTTGCAAGAGTGCTCAGATCCAGAAGTGCAGATTTGATGTTAATATACTTGCATATACTGTGTTGGCCCTCAAAAGTTAAGTGGCAGGAATGTAGCTTCTGCAAAAGCTTAGCAATAATTCCAAATTCAGCTCTTTGTGATAGAAATCATGCTACAGTTATTACTCCTCCTAGTTCTTATCAGCTTGGGAGGGTAATGTGCATTTTGCTTTGCATCTTCCTTAGAAGTGGCCAAGCGGGAAGTACTTTGTGACTCATAACTGTCTTGAACATTGGCAAGAGGGTGATAATATAGTAGCAGGAGGGATAAAAATTAATTTTGAATTTAAAAACTGAAGCAGATTCTTAAAAATATAAGTAAGTAAAAGCCTGGCTAAACAGAAGTGAGAAACCTTCAGATATTCTAGAAAATATCCTCCAGTATCTTACCAGGAACATTCACAGGGTGATCTTTAAGAGAACTTCTTATAGAATTTAGTTACCTGACCTATGCAATTTGTTCAGATTTCAGATTATGAATCTTAACGACTTTTCAAGGATATATAGTGCTCATCTCATGGAGGAAAAAATTCTTAGCTCAGTACAGTAATTTCTTGAAAGTTCTACACACAGTAAATTCGCATGTTTTCTCAGAAGTCCACTGTGCTTTGTTGCTGCTAGATAAATGTGCATTAATCATTAAATAATTAGGATTTTAACATTAGCTTTCAGTTAAAATCCTTAAATGTGTATTGAAAACTACCTTAAATAGAAATCTAAGTTGATGTAACTTAGATGTGCTGCAGAATTATATGACTAAACATTTTTTAGTTATGTCCCTAGGTTGTGTTTGTTATGTTATAGCTGCCACTTTGTCTGCATTTTTATTAAGGAAATGTATGACCTGTAACATGGGAAATTTGGTTTAAATCAGTTCTTTTTAAAAAAGTTGGCTGTTCTTAAGATTGAAGTCCCTCTAACTTCCCAGATCTTATGTATGGGATATACAGTCATATCTCGGCTCCCGAACGTCTCGGTTTTGGAATGTTTTGGCTCCCAAACACTGAAAACCCAGAAGTTTCCGAATATCTGACACGGCTTCCGCTTGAGTGCAGGAAGATCTTGCAGCCAATCAGAAGCTGCACCTCGGTTGTCGAACATTTTGGAAGCACATTAATACTGAGACCTTGAGATCTATGTAACTAGATCAGATCAAATTTATTGCAGCTATAAGCTCATGTTTTGGTTTCAGTAAATGGCTAGCAGAATAAACTTGACTATGCTGTTGTGAGGGCTGGATAAATCTGGGGATATCTCGTAACTACACACATACACCACTCAAAATAAAGGCCATGGAAGTCTGGGCCTGAGTAATAAAATAAAAACTAACATTTTTTCTGGGACGTGGGTAGAGCTGTGGGTTAAACCACAGAGCCTAGGGCTTGCCGATCAGAAGGTCGGCAGTTCGAATCCCGATGGGATGAGCTCCCATTGTTCGGTCCCTGCTCCTGCCAACCTAGCAGTTCGAAAGCATGTCAAAGTGCAAGTAGATAAATAGGTACTGCTCCGGCGGGAAGGTTAACAGCATTTCCGTGCGCTGCTCTGGTTCGCCAGAAGCAGCTTAGTCATGCTGCCACATAACCCGGAAGCTGTATGCCGGCTCCCTTGGCCAGTAAAGCGAGATGAGCGCCGCAACCCCAGAGTCATCCATGACTGGACCTAATGGTCAGGGGTACCTTTACCTTTACCTAACTTTTTTTCTAGGCCACAAAGCTATAGATTTTATACTGAGAATATTAGCTAGTATATGACCCTGGCTAATTTGACAGAATTCCCGAATGCAGATATGATGCCTTGCTTCATATTGGAGTGAAAATAAACCCAGCCCAAATTTTTGGCTGCTTGGATGTGGTATAGTTAGTAAAGGAAACCTGTCAGATATAAACTTTAGAATCTAATGGCTGAATATGTGTCCACACTTGCTTTGTCCTAGAAGATCTGGAGTATGCAAAGTATTCGTTGGTTATCCTTATACCAGTGCGTGTGCTCTCTCTCTTTTTCTTTCTCTCTTCCTGCTTGTTCCCAATAACATTGTTTCTGTCTATGGCTCCAAGGCATTGTGGTGAAATATTGTAACATGTTCTGACAAATGGTATAATTATAACTCCACAGTCCACTGCATTCAGGAATGAGTGGTGTTAAGACATCTCAGAAGTTTGAATATAGTTCATATTGTCAGTGAGATTATATATCCTCATTTGCATCATTGTTTAAATAGTTTTATTAACTTGCTACACGTATACTTACTCACTTTTAAACAAATGATACAAGAGCTTAGCAATGAGTTATTAAATCGAAATATAATTGGCATGAACACAAACTTAAAATGGATACCAGCTTTCATGCCTATATTTCAGGCAATATAAACATTTTGTATTTGGACTGAGAGCCATACATTTTTGTAGAGCCAAATGTGGAGAGCAGTGTTAGAAACTCAGATATATAATCTAATTCTCATAAACCAAGGTTTTTGTTGCCACAATCGAATGTCTCATCACCTTTTATTTTTGCAATGGAGATTAATACAATTATGATTATTCATTTCTATACCGCTTTATATTTTAAAGGACAAATCTCAAAGCGGTTTACAGCACATTAAAGCATCAGATAAAACAATCCAGAATAAAACAAATTGAAGCTTCAAGGAAAATATTTCAGATTGTACTAGTGACATTTTGCTTTCCCCAGTCGCCAACCTGGCATCCAGAGATCTCCACGTGGTTGGAATTGGATCCGTACCAGTCGCAAAATACAGCTGGGGCTTGGCTAATTTCTAACACTGGTGGAGAGTTGTATTGCCATAATTTGTGATGCCTTTGGGTTGTTGAGATTTACTCTCTTTTTCAGTTTATCAACAAGCTTAATAGAAGTGCCAGTTGTCCCTATCAACTAGGATAATGTGTGGAGAGATTCATTGTAACCGAATCTGCAGTACGTTTGCCTTAAGCTTCAGTCATTTGCTTGAAAGCAAGTTGTACCAAGACTTGCCCAATTAAGTCTGTGTGGTTTATTTATTTATAACATTTATATACCATCTTTTTCTTCAAAGGAGCTCAAGGTGGCATACATGGTTCTCCTCCCCATTTCACCTTCACAACAACCCTGTGAGGTAGCTTAGACTAAGGGATGGTGACTGGCCCAAGGTCAACCAGCCAGTTTCATGGCTGTGTGGGGATTTGAACCATGGTCTTCCAGGTCATAGCCCCACACTTAGATTGAGCCTATAATATCCCTCATAATATTGTAACAGTTATTTTTCAAAAAAAATGCTGTATCTGTGCCAGAAGGGCTCACTTAACACGATTATGCTTAATTGAAAGCTTAGAGGATGAGAAGGCCAAACAAACAATAATTAAAAGTAATCAAGCATTCAAATATGTCCCCCTCATTTCCTTATCCCTAATTCACCTGCCTCACCTCTTCCTTCCTCTTCAGTATCTATCTATCTATCTATCTATCTATCTATCTATCTATCAGTATTCATTCTCTTTCTATATGGTTTAAAAGTCCCAAAAATAATAAACATAAATAGAATATAGAAAGTTCATATAACACTCACATGCAACACATTGCTGATGAACCAAGTCTACAACTGCTCTTGTAGAAAGGGTTGTAGAAAGGGTAGCAAGCTTTTTGAAAGAATGATTTAGCACAATTAATATACAGTATTCTAGAAACTGAATAAATCCACTATCGTTGTTTTATATACCTTGGTTGAAAGTGTCTTGGTAGCACTTGAAGCATGCAATTCTAATTATGTGAAGCACTGCAAAGTGGCGCCTGCCCTGCCCTCTCCCCCAGGGCCAGGAAGGGAGAGAGCGAGGAAGGGGAAAGGCCGCCAGCAGTGCAGTGCAGCTCCCCACCAGCCCAGTATGCAGTCAGCAGCAGCGAGGAATGGAGCAGCTTATATTCGGGTATTTTTTAACCCCCCCCCCAATTTTAAAGGTGTGGCTTATATTTGGGCCAATATGGAAATATTCTCAAGTATCTCATCTATTTTGGAATCTCTAGCTGTTCTCTCATGAAAAATAGGGTTTGGGGCAATGTTTAGTGAATCACAATGTTATTTTGTTTTTTATAAATTTCAGTGGGGATTCCCCCCCCCCCCCGCTTGCTTATTTGAGTATCACCTTTTCCTAAAATAAGCTATCAAAGTATGTTAGATGAAACTAGTAATGAAACAGTATTGATTAAGTGCAGCTAGTAAAGCAAACATTTGCTACTCTTTGTTTTACAGTGTAATGTCCAAATTCAGAAATGCCTTATGTGGATCGCCAAAATCGTATTTGTGGTTTTCTAGACATTGAAGAAAATGAAAATAGTGGAAAGTTTTTGCGGAGATACTTCATATTGGACACAAGAGAAGATAATTTGGTATGGTACATGGATAATCCACAGGTAAAAACATTTCAGGATACTTATATATGTTTGTGCTTTTTTATAATGTGAGATTGAATTGAGCTGGGAGATTTCAAGGAAAAAAATCTGGCAGTATTGACGTGCCTTTCAACTTTTCTTTGTGCAGATACATAACCTGTTAAATTCTCATTTTGCCCTGTGATTCCAACTTCGTGATTCAAATGATTTACCATTTGAAATTTGGATACCTTAGGCTATGGTCCTAGAAACATTTGTTTGAAGATAAAACTGAGACCCAAATAATTGGGGTGTGAAGACTGTGATTGAATGCTGATGGTCAGCAGGTGGCAGGTTCTGGGTTAAATTTGTACCTGAGGTTTGTCATCCAGTCCACAGTTGACATACAAGAGACAAAAGGTGGAATTGGAAGTAGACTTGTTTATAGATCTTGGCAAGCATTTCAGTGGTGGTGATTTAACCCACCAACCCCAACTTTCTTTTCAAAGTGCCTTTTGGGCAGTTCTTTGACTAGGTTTGTATGTAGGCTGTAAGCTAGCAAAGAAAGACAACTTTGTTGGTATTGTCAGGATTTTTACACTTAAACTTCTAGTTTTGAACTTCAAACCTACTTGAAAATAAATAATTGGCTGGCTCAGTGCCAGATGATGCCTGGGTGAAAACAAAGGAAGATTACCTGGTTACTTAGGTACATTTGATATGTGTCAATTTAAGGCCTGTGGTCATTGTGCCCATTTTTTTAAGAATCTTTGGATTTTACTGGATTCAATCAGAATCAAAGAATTATGAACCATATTGAGCCCCATGAGAAAACTCATGGAAATCAGTGGAGCACTTCTGCAAAAATGCAAATTACCATTTGGTCCTCACTTTGAGACCCCAGATTTATGTCGCAACAGTACAGTACTTCGATTTTGGTGTGTGATCGTGTGTATATGAATCATAGCACCTGAAATATGTTGTAACAATCAAGAGCCAGTCAGAGACTGGTTTTGCTAAGGCTAAGTCTTTAAACTGTTGCTGGCAAGCTGTTTTAGTGTAGGAGTTTATTTTAAAATAACAAACCACAATAGTAGCACCATTCTGTTACACAGAAAGTGCTGCTGGGCCAGATAATTATGCTATACTGTATAGATTTCTATCCCATCCTTCAGATAAGTTGCCGGGGTTATTTTCAAATTACAGAAATTAGCAAAATCTAGAAAGGGTAAAATCATCAGCCAGAAGAAAAACCTGCTTAAATTAAAAACAAAATGAAATTAGCTAAAATATAGGAGATGGAGTGTTTAGATTCATGAAACAAGTGCAGTTAAGGAAGTTGTTTGCAAAAACAAGCAGGATTAAGTTGGCTGGCATAGTTAGGTATGACACAGAGGGAAGAATAAAAAAGGTATTGCAATTACTAGTTCTTAGAATATTTTGGGTTTCAAGCTTTTGAACAAAGCATCAGAGCTTTGCTGAAAGCTGTTTTTGGTGTGCATGTCTACTTGGTAGTAGGCCTGGGTGATGTGTCAATACATCATCCAGGATTGGTTTGAAGACCAGATCATGATGGTGCCTTCACCCAGCAGTATATCATGGGTGGAACTTGCCTGCTGCCCAGCTCCTTACCTACCTTCTCCAGCTGCCTCCTTCCTCCCTGTGCCAGGTGCTGACAGTGGTAGGAGCATTGACAGTTTCACCCTGGAGCCTCGCAGGGCGGGGGCCAATGCTCCCTGTTCTTCCCTTTGGGTGCTGTCAGCGGAGAGAGCTGAGGTGGTTTCACCCCAGCACTCATGAGACTGGGGCCAATGCTCCTCCCTCCGTGTTGGAGGGAGATCTTTCTAATAAAGGAGATCAAATACATAAGAATATGTTAAAGAAATATTCTGGTTTTGAATGGTTTTTTTGATGGTTTGGAAATTTGGGCATATATTGTCTTAATTGATAGCACTGCACAATAAAATAAAAGCTATTTTCTTGACTACAGAACCTTCCCTCTGGATCTCCGCCAGTTGGAGCCATTAAACTTACCTACATTTCAAAGGTACGTATGTGTTCCTCCAAAGATTGCATTTCCAAATTCACAACACACTTTGAAAGCAATTGAGATGTGAGTAACCTCTTTAAGATGTAGCTAGTAAATTATATGTGAAAGAATGTGTCTTTCTTTTGGCTATTGTTTCTGAGAACATTGGAAAGGAAGAATGCAAAGTCAGAATTCTGAAACTAGTTGCAGTAGTTTTTGCTCACAATAATTTTTATTACTTCAGATCAACATTTTATCTAATTGGGTGTTGTTTGTACATGTGCATGTGCCATGTTCAGCCCATTTTTATTTATGGTTTCTGAACAAGCCAACAAACCCCTGTTTATAGTTGGCTTGTTTTGGTGAATCAAACCCCATGGGTTTTCAAGATGTGGATGTACTGCCAATCAGTTGTTCAAAAGTCTGCTGCTGCTTTTCTCCTTGCAGCCACTCCAGAGGAGCATGGGGTCCATGAGCCTATGAGTCTTAGGCTCATTCATGTAGGACTAGGTCATAGTTTATTGTTAATGTCTGAATTCAGCCACAGTTTTTTCTCTGAAAGTAAATAATGTAGATGAAATCTTCTTAAATTGTCTGCTGGAGTATGAGTGAAACTAGTGTGATGGGAAGAGAGTGCAGAGTGTGTGGACAGCTTTTATATAATTGTGTTTTGAGTACTGTATTTGTATCCCACAGTCAGACTATTTATAATCTTATTTACTTTGGGGGTGGGGTTCTTTGTGGGAAAGAGCTCAGTACACAAAGCAAGTATTTAATGTTTATTTTTAGTCTCTGATATATCTTCTATAGTTTTACAACTTGGTAAATATCCTTAGAAAAAAAGCAGGCAATAGAGAATAAATGAATTCAATACATCTACCTCAATCACTGATTTACTATTCAAAGGTTGTATTAATATATGTGGAAGCATTTTTGCTGCATTTCAGTGCAATATTAAAAAGAAACTACCTTCTGGGTAAATATTGGAAAAATAAATTTAAATGTTGTGAAATATGAAACATTGCAATACTTAGTTTAGAAATGCCAAGTTCTTAGCTCCTTGTACATACTGGTAAGGCCTTTACTCTAAATGATCTCCGATTCCCTTGTGTCCAGCCTGTTTTGGATTTCTCAGTCTTTCTCACTACACAAACTGCACAAACATTTGTCACAGAACCAAGGAAGATAGCAGTACAGTATGTGAAAAAAGAGTTGAAAAGCCACTATTTTTTGGAAGTCCATGAGTTCAGAATCAGGAGCTTTAATAGATTAAGAAAAATGCTGATACAAAAAATACTTTTTTCATGTTTATATTTGTGTTTTATGGGGCTTATTAATTTGTTTATTATTATATTTTCATGTTTATTGTATAAACTGCTCTTTGATTTTCATGAAGAGTGGTATACAAATGAAATAATAATAAACTGCCATTTTTTCAGTCATGTCAGTAAGCCCACAAAAGTAACTTGCCTGCAAAGTTTTTTACTAGCCTGCTCAGGAAGTAGAAGAAAGGAAGTTCTATGCTTGGTGGGCAGCATGGCAACACAGGCTACTAGCCTCATTTCAGTAAAGAAAATTGTTTTTTCCCCAATCTGCCATGGTAGGATTAATCTGTTAAAGTAAAGAATAAGTTTAGTTTGGATAATATTACATGTGTTTCCATTTTTTGCAGGCTCCAAAAATACTCCATTTCTAGAGTCCTTTGTAGAGATGAGATAGCTCACTGCTTTTTTATGTGGATCTGTGTACTAGTGTAATGTGTGTTTATAATCAATACACAAATCAAGTTTTATTGTAAGGCATTTTTATGTTGCACATGATAATTTTTATTATGGTAATGCATATAACTCTGTCATTTTTTTAGGTTAGTGATGCAACTAAACTGAGGCCAAAGGCAGAATTCTGCTTTGGTAAGTTGTAGTAGATGGCATAAATGTTGTTGTTGTTGTTGTTGATTGCAACCAGGATATGTTCTGCCCATTTCTTATCAAATACAAGTGGAAATATCTATTTGGATTTCAAGTTAATTCATATTTAAAGTTTCCTTCTAATTTAAAGAAGAAAAGTTATTCCTTTTTATAGATTAGATATTGGCAGTATCTAAATTAGCAAAATTGTTGATCATACAGCAACAAGTGGCAGTTACCAATGGTATATTTAATAATTTGATAATTAAAACATTATTTCTGTATTTGTTTTGACAAAATTAACTATTAATCAACACTTCATATGCTGTAAAATATTTATTTTTTCCCCTTACTCATGTTGTGGACCATTATATACACTGGATTTTATACAGCAAAAACAGAAAAAACGAGAGTCGTGTTTTACTACACATTGGTATTAACAATGCCTGCTAATTTGTTATTTACAGTGAGTTTAAAATGCATCTAGCGATAAAGCAAAGCCTAGATGGCCATGTTAGCATATGCAATAAATTTTGGATTCCTCTATTCTTTAAGCATTAATATTATATTACTGTTAGAAATGAATGGTCTAACAATTATATATAAAACAAATCAAAACACCCACCAAGTGTACCTGTTTAATATATATTTCTTTATTTTCCAAACATCAGGCACCCAGAATATTTCTTTTAGTGGTATATGAAGAACTGATGGCTTTCAAAATCCTTATTTTTCTGAAGTAGTACAAATTTATGGTTGTTGTTGTTGTTGTTGTTTTTGTTGTTGTTGTTTGAGTCATAATTGTGACTCTTATAACAGGGCTGTTTATAAGTATGGCTGCAGGCATGTCTTGTTACGGAGCTACTGCTTGTAGTGTTGCCATAGGCTGTGTCCAACTGTGGGATCCCAATAGCACTAAGTATTTGACTATGTGGTGAGGCCATTTTTACCATATTTCTGTTTGTTCAGAATTATGATCTACTACAGAAGTAAACATAATCTCCTTGTATATCAGAGTGCTTCTGACAACTGGCTTCCCATATGTGTTGCTTACACTTCATGACATGATGAAAGGAGGTGGCCCTGTGGCAAAAAGATTCTCAAATATTTAATATAAAGGAACAGTCTTTGTGTGGGTTATTTGAGCTTTAATGCTTTTTCTGTACTCTGTTACACACACAAAGAAAATGTGGCAATATACCGTAGCACTAGCTAAGAGAATCCATATTATTACCAATCACTAGGAAATTATTTGCAGATTTAAGTATGAAGTAAAAGTGGCAGAAACCAGCTCTATGAATGTTGCTTGTTCATTCATATAAATTCTGTGTCTATGGCCATACTACCCTGAACACGCTCGATCTCGTCTGATCTCGGAAGCTAAGCAGGGTCAGGCCTGGTTAGTACTTGGATGGGAGACTGCTTGGGAATACCGGGTGCTGTAGGCTCCCCCTCCTAAAAACAAAACAAAAACAAAAGACAAATAAATAAAATTCTGTGTGTATCAGGATATGTCATACACATTTTCTTGCTTTAAAAGTCCTGTTGGTTTTTCCTTCTACCTCGACAGCATTTAAACACTAATTTTAGATTTGAAGCAGCTATTGTAAGTGTTGGGTCCTCCTATGCATTTTTTAAATAAAAGTCTGTTTAAAAGGACAAATTATTTCTGGTGTTTTCAAACCAGAATAGGATTATTCTTTCTGTATTTTCCCCTCCCACCATACAGGGCATTGGGGTCAGTACTTATTTGGAACGTTAGAGAAGGGGTGTGTGTGTTAGGAGATAGGAGAACCAGGAATACATGCATCACTCCCCACCCCCTGCATCTAGAACTATATAAAAACAAGACAGAAATATTTAAGACAGATGAGTATATGCTATTAAAGCATTGAACTTGGGTTTTATAGCTTTGGAATAAGGAGTAATGTACCCAGTCTGACTTTGAGCTTTGCTACAATGCCTAGAAAAAGAATAACATAATTTTTTTTTAGTTAATGAAGTCCCTTCCTCCTGTCTCTTTAACAGTCATGAATGCAGGGATGAGGAAATACTTCCTACAAGCCAATGATCAGCAAGACTTAGTTGAATGGGTGAATGTCCTGAACAAAGCTACCAAAATCACAGTAAGTAATTATTTGTGGGTGGTAGAGTCATTTTACATAGACTTCCACTATACTTGAACAAATGCAGCAATAATATGTTTGGTTTTCTATGTCATTTTCAGGTAGATCTAGTGCTTACCCTGCCCCCCAAAATAATTTTTTTTTTAAAAATGGTCATAACTAGTAAAACATTATGTCCAAAACTGAGATGGTGTAGAAAGGACACAGCAAAAGGAACTAGAAACAGAAATCAGATTGCTACTTTTGAATGTCTCAAACTTGGAAAATGCAGGTCAATAAATCAAAGCATGTAATTTCTACAAATATTTATCTATTTTCCTCTATGGAGCAGGTGGATATTTTGTATTATTTTTAGATTATTGTTTTTTTGGATGAACACTTTCCTAGTATCTTGTGTTGATGTTGTTTACTTGAATAGCTTACACATTTTGCATTATTGTAACTTGTTTTTGAATGCCTCTGGGATGTTTGGAGCGATATATAACTATATATAATTATACTAAGTTAGAATGGTTTTTGCTTGCTCCCCTGTTTATAATGCTTATTATTTTCAGGTACCAAAGCAAACTGATTCACAGGCTCACACTGATAATTCAACACGTCACACTGAAAATGTGGGGTTAAAGAAGCAGATGTCTTACAGGACAGAGATTGTTGGTGGTGTTCCTATAATAACCCCTACTCAGGTAGCAGTGTGCCCTTTTAAAACAACTTTTCTAATTATCAGAAGTATTTGGTTATTGGTCATCTATTCCTCCAGTTGAGTGATTGCTTGCAGCATGGGATTTCTATTGCCCCCCAAATGTTGCCTTTTCTATTGTGATAAATGCGTACATTGCTGTGCATGTATAGACATGCTTTTTGTTTTGAAATGAGAAGGCTAGTCTTCATATGCAGGAATTTTGTACAGGCATACTTTGGATGTTGAATGGAATTTGTTCTGGAAGTCCATTCGACTTGCAAAACATTCAAAAACCAAAGCGCTGCTTCTGATTGGCTATAGGAAGCTCCTGCAGCCAATCGGAAGCCGCAGAAGCCCTGTCAGATGTTCGGCTTCCAAAAGAACATTAAAAAACTGGAACACTCACTTCTGGGTTTTGATCGTTTGGGGGGCGATTTGTTCGGGAGCCAAGGCATTCGAGATCCAAGGTATGACTGTCTTCAGGGTGTATATGGGACTACTTATGATAACTTAGAATCAAAATATTATTTTCAATTTTATTTTGCTTAAAACTACTGTGTGTTTAAATGTAGGTATGTGCATATATGTACGTATATGTTTGTGTGATAATATATACATTGTATTTATATATCATAACACACCTATATGAAAATGCTTTTTGAGGGGGGGAGGGAAACCTGTTTTTACAAACTCCTTGTTGCAGAATGAGTTGCTACTATTTGCAGTTGTTGGGTATTTAGTTCTAAGCTAGGATTGAGTCTGGTTTTGTGGATGGTAGATTTGCAAGATGCTTTTGCCTGGTAGTGAATCAACACTAGCAGTAATAAAACCTGGTAACCAAGTGATTCTAGACATTATACTTGTTAATGCTAATATTGAGAAAGAATATAACATGAGAAGCAGTTCTAAGAGGGACAGCTTCATTATGCATATGATTGCAGATCCTTACATGTTGCCTCCAGTAAAGGGAGAAAGCTGATAGAATCAGGAATGTTCATTGCACAGCATAATCAATATGAAACTTTGATTTAGTAAACTTTGTATTGACCTGGCACTTGAAAAATACAGAGAACACCCCCAAAAAAACCACCTTTGTTTTTACAGATAGTTGGAATAGTTTATAGATTTGGGAGGTGGGGCTATTACCAAATTTGTAGAAGAAGCTTACTGGTTTATATATATTATTTATCCTGAAAGTGTGATGAGCTACATGCCATTTCTTTGTACATAAAAGAAACCTGAGGTGAAGTAAAGGCACAAGTGTATAAAGGCCCTGATAAATTGAAAATATTATATATTTAGTGGTGCACCAAATTCAAAACTTGAATTTGTCTAATAAATCATTCTAATCTGGAATGATGTTAGGGGAAAGTAGTGGAGGGATTAATGACAAATTTTAGACCTTACCTTAAGTAGTCTTGTTTAATTTCTAGAAAGAAGAGGTAAATGAATGTGGTGAAGGTGATAAAAACTACTTGAAACGGTCCCAAAGCCACCTTCCATATTTTTCTGCTAAGCACCCCCCAGATAATGCTGTGATTAAAGCTGGCTACTGTGTTAAACAAGGAGCAGTGGTAAGTGACTAAGATCCATTTCTGACGTTAATGGCTCATTGTTCTATATGATGCTGAAGCAAGAGAGGTTTTTTGCCAATGGAATGAGTCTGTTTAAAATTCTTTGGGAAAGAGGGGAAACTCCAGGGCTCTTTGGTAACTTCCAGATCCTGACATTTAGGAGAATCCCAGGAGGGGAACCTCTGGCCTGTGGGCCATATTTGGAACCATGTGGGTTCTAGTTTGGCCCATAAAGCCATTTCCTTCAAACCATGGCCTGCTGTCCTACTCCTCATGTCACATGTGATGTCAGGTGAGGAGCAGGTGGAGATGGTGGCTGCCAGTGTACAAGTGTGCTCACAATTGTGTAATGACAAAGGAGGCTCTCTATCACCACCAGTCAGTTAAGAGGGAGGGCAAGACAGCAGGGATTGGCTGCATACAGCTAATCTCAGTAGGAAGAAAACCTTGAAGTTGGCATCAAGCAGGGCTCTTGCAAAGAACCCTCGTCAGCACTTTGAAGCACCAACGAACAGCTGATAAGTATAGTGGTACCTCAGAACATAATCCATTCTGGAAGACCGTTCAACTTCCAAAACATTTGAGTTCCGAGGCATGGCTCCCGATTGGCCAACAGCTAGGTTTTTGCACAGGGGAAGCCACATCGGAAGTTCATGTTCCGAAGAGCGTTCGAAAACTGGAGGACTTCCGGGTTTTGGGCATTCTGGAGATGAAACGTTTGAGAACAGAGCTGTTTGAGTTTCGAGGTACCACTGTACTTCAAAGCACCCTGCAGAGATCTTTTCATACCCTTTGTGGAAGTCCCAGTTATTGTGTGGACATCGGAGTGCATCATCACCAGATGCCATGTGATTTAACAGGTAGCTGATCCACTCACTTGTCAGATTTTGCCTGCAAGCAGTCAGGGAGATAGGGATCTGGTCCACTGGCCAGATTCAATCCCCCACCACTGCAGTAGTATGTGATTTAGTAATGATTTTTAAAGAGAAGTTAACTTAACTGAATGATTTTGTTTGCACTTCAAGAAAAAGGTTTTTGTTTACAGGCTCAGAATCCCATTAGAGGGAAACTGTTTTAGGTAATTAATTATTAAATAAAGCCTGGCTGCATTTGCTCAGACACAAGATCAGAAGAATGTTAATAAAAATACGGCCCCACTCTTATCTACTTAAATTTTCCTCTGTATTTTGAGCCTTTAGTATACATCAGACTCACCATGTTAGACCGTCACCCACTACCGATACACTATAGCAACCTGAGGCAAAAAAAAAAAAAAAAGTGCAGCAGGGACCAGTTTACATCATGATCTAGTGCAGGCATGTCAAACCTGCGGCCCTCCAGATGTTTTGGACTACAATTCCCATCTTCCCCAACCATTGGTCCTGCTAGCTAGGGATCATGGGAGTTGTAGGCCAAAACATCTGGAGGGCCGCAGGTTTGACATGCCTGATCTAGTGTATATGAGATGGAGCAGCCATATTATGGAAACAGTATCAAGGTGCCTCAACAATACAATTAGAAGCAGCCTTGACTTTGACTATTGTATGGAATTGTCCCATTGGTAAAGGATTGCTGGAAGTAACATCAGCTGGAGTAGATGAGCAGCTGCAGTTTGGCTCTGTCATCTAGCTTGGAGTAACCAGAAAGAAAAATCAAGACCTTTCCCAACATAGAGGGCAACCTGTGATTTGCTGGTTGATTATTTGATAGCTATATATTGCTCCATTTGTAACTGCCTCTTTTGGGGAAAGGAGAATTGAAAATACTTTCAGTCACATCTGGACATGGTAGAAGGACTCACTTTCAGTTGCCTCAAGTTCTAGTTGTATTTCCCTGCCCTATTCAGAACCATTCTCAGCAAATGAATACAAAGACAACTCTTCCCCAAATGTTACCAGCTATGCTAAAAAAATTGGCCTGGATATTAATACTCCCATGAATAAACTGTTTGATGATCCCTAGACTGGAATTATGTTTATTTTTTATTTTACTTTTTACTTTACATAGATGAAGAACTGGAAAAGAAGGTATTTCCAGCTGGATGAAAACACGATAGGATACTTTAAATCTGAACTGGTAGGTGTCCAATTGTGTGTGTCAGATCAACTTTTGAAAACATATTTTGTACACACAAGATAATGCATAATTTTTGTGCTTCAATTTTCTGATGGGAATGTGACATGGACATGATTCCTCTTATATATATTTTTGTAAGTTGACAGAACCTATATGGATAGTGTATGTAGTTGGATCATGCTATAATGCTGAGTGCTGAAAATTTGAGAGTGGAATTAATAATTAGTCCATCCCTTTCCCATCCTTTGATCATTATTGGCCCTTATCCTCTGAATTATTTGTGCTTCTCATATATAATAGCTGTACATATCTAATGAAAGCAATAACCTCTTTCCATTTTCTCCTGTTGCTATGCATACTTTCTCCATGCCAAGTTAAGAATTAAAGTCTTGATTTAAGATGCATCCTTCTTATACATGTAGGCTGGTATGCTTGTAACAGCAGTTTCCCAATTATGTATTATCAGCTTTTAAAAAAAATGTTGAGGGAAGTTTTAAAAGCTACTTGAAGGTAGCCGCATTAAATGATTTAGAATTCCATCCACCGAAGCTCACAAACCGGCACATCTCAGTCTTACTACATATATGCCAACGATGCAGTAATCTTATCCAGAACCCCTATTGGACTCAAACGGGCGCTAAGGAAGCTTGCTACATACTGCTAAACCGAACACCTCAAAATCAATTACCAAAAAGACCAAGTTAATAGCCTTTGGGAACAAATCAAAGCTCAGAAGCTGGGAACTTCAAGGCCACAAATTAGAACAAGCTACAAATTACAAATATCTCGGAATGATACTACAGGCCTCAGGATCCAACAAACTTCACAGTTCCAGTCTGGCTGGCAGTTAGCAGTCCTGCACACTCTCCAGAAAATGGGCTTTGCTCCCCAAGCCCTTCTAAGTTTGGGATTGGGCCAAGCAAAAGCCATGGTCAGACAAAGACTCATAGATATTGAGAGACAACAGGAATGCTCAAGATATCCTGAATATAAAATTGGAGAAATCGAGAGATAGATAGCCGCTCCGGCACCCTACCTCTCCTTTCTCTTATCAAAAACCGCAAGAAGGGCTTATACAGTTGCCAGAAGCGCGGCCTTGCCCAAGCCTGTTTTGGAAGGATCATACAAAAAAATCCCATACGCTCAAAGACTCTGCGCCAGCCCATTGAGGGAAATAGGAAGCCCAGAGCACCTTTTCTTCAGATGCCCCTTCTATGAAGAGGCACAGAGGGAGATACTGGACCCCATACTGGAACCCAGGAGAAGTCAGTAGGCCTCCCGGAAAAGCAAATATATGACCTGCTCCTGCTAGGCAAAGACCATAAGATAACCAGGACGGTCGCCAGATTCTGTGTCCAGATATGCAGACACAGACTTTCTCCTGAGAATAACCAACCCATCTGAGCGTCCCAAAAGACAATTCCCCGTGCGATCTAGGCCCAGTTCTCTGCGGCAGTTTTTAAAGTTTTAAGTACTCCCACGCACATTGCATTTACAAATATCAATTTTATTGTTGTATAAAGTGTCACATATATGTTATGTTCCTTGGAACTGTTCTTCCAAAGGGATTTTTATAAGAGCTGGTCTTTGACCGTAATAAAGTATTCTAAGCTACTTGGAGCATCACATTGGGCAGCACTTGAACCAGGCATTAGAAAGACACATCTCCATCCCTTCTCAGGACTGGCTCCTGGCTCAAAGATCAATAACCATCTTCCAGTGTTCCCTTCCAGAAAAGCAATTCTATCAACTCTAAGAGCTTTATGTCTTTTGCAGTTATCAGTTGATTAACCCAAAGCTAATTTCTAAGTTCAGTAATCTTATTTCATCATGGATCTCTGGCTTTTACCACAAGTTAGTTTATTGAGAGTGGGGGAACAAGCACCACTGGTTATCTGCTGTGTTGAAGGTGAATTCACTTCCATATCTATAGGCTACTGATGGTAGAAACTATGTGGCTAGCCAATCAGTTGTCTAAAGAAGTTCATAATTTTCAAGTTGAACAATATTTTTGATAACTATTAAGAAGATATTGTTGGTACTTCACAGCTTTTAGGGTGGAAGCTATCTTCCATTAAAATAGTAATTGTTAGGTGAAATACAAACTATGTTGTGTTTATTTCTTAAGAGTATGGGAGGAAAGAAAATTGAGTTGCATAGCTCAAGTAAGATTCCAACTACAGTGGTACCTCGGGTTAAGAACTAAATTCATTCCGGAGCTCCGATCTTAACCTGAAACTGTACTTAACCTGAGGTACCACTTTAGCTAATGGGGCCTTGCACTGCCGCGGCACGATTTCTATTCTCATCCTGAAGCAAAGTTCTTAACCCGAGGTACTATTTCTGGGTTAGCAGAGTCTGTAACCTGAAGTGTCTGTAACCCGAGGTACCACTGTACAGCAATGCATGCTCTTGAAGAGAATAAAATGTGAAATAAAAATGTTTGGTCTTACGTAATTCTTGCTTTATATGTCACTTTTATTAATCTGATCCTTAAAATTCCTAGCAGTCATTAACATTTGATAACACAGAGAAACATCTTTGGTGTTGTATATGGAGAAGGTGTGAAATGTTACTTTACCATATTAACTTTATATGAGGCTTTTCCTCCAAATAAGTATGCTTTTTGCTTTCCTTTCAATAACCACATGATGGCGCATGAAAAAAGGCAGATGAAAGATGTCAAATTGTATGGTTTCAGAAAAAGAAAACAATGTAATTCATCATATTACTCAAACTGCAAGCAAGCAAGCAATGCAAACCTTTGAATGTTTTAGCTATTCATTTACTGAACTCCTCCTGTAATTTTAGAATTTCCCCCTAAAATGTATTCACATATAGTGTACTACTGATGATGTTAAGCTGCTAAGAAACTTAGTAATCTTTACAACTGATTAAGAAGTCATTACTAATTATTTTTAAATTAAATACAGTATGAGCATGCCAACTTACTGTGCTGTCCACTATAAATAACATAATCAGCATGCATTTAAAATGTATAAATGTAAAGATTGTTTGCAAGCAATCTTCCTGAACTTTGTTATCAATGTGGTTATAAAGTTAACATGCATCAACTTGAAATTTATATAGTCCCTAGGATACCATACTTAATACTTCCCATACTGAAGAGAATGCGGGTTAATTACTGCATGATAAAATATCTGTGGACAAATCTCATATCAAATGCTGGGCTCTGCTATCAAATTTCTTGTGTGAGCAAACAGAACTGTGTTCTTCCCCATGTATTTTTCTCTCCTTCTTGCTTTGGTCAATGTTTGTTTGTAATCATGTTAAAAAAGAAATTAAATCACAAAAAAGGGTTGATTTTATATCATTAATTTAAATTTAAATAGGTTTTTTGCTTAATTCAGGGTACTCAACATGGTGCCCTCCAGATACTTATTTAGAAATAAATAAATAAATAATCCAAACAGTATGCATTAAACAATATAAAGCAATTATCACTAATATACAGTGGTACCTCGGGTTGCAAACGCTTCAGGTTACAAATGCTTCAGGTTACAAACTCCGCTAACCCATAAATAGTACCTCAGGTTAAGAACTTTGCTTCAGGATGAGAACAGAAATCATGCTCCGGTGGCGCAGTGGCAGCAGGAGGCCCCATTAGCTAAAATGGTGTTTCAGGTTAAGAACGGATCTCTGGAACGAATTAAGTTCTTAACCAGAGGTACCACTGTACAGATAAAACCAGCAAAACTTCAAAAGCAAATACTGAATTTTATATCTAGATAGACTTGGATTTTTAAAAAATGATTTGAACAGGTGACTAATATAATGAGGATGCCTGCTTAAGGAGGGAATTCTAAAGTTGAGGTGCTGCCACAATGAAAGATGCAGAACTTGCATGGCACTTATAAAAGCGGAAACTCTGCAGATTAAAGCGTTTGAGTAGGCACATTTTTCTACTATACTGCTTCCAAGCTGTTTAGGGCTTTATGTACTAATAGCTAAAACTTGAATTTGTCAGGATTCAAGCTCAGATTATTTTCTCTCATGTAGCCCACCACGACATTCAGGCACTGGTATCTATGGCCTGTGTGACTTCCCCTGATTCAGATGTTTTGGAGAAGCTGAGAGTAATCAATATACTGATGGCACTGTACCTGAAATCTCCTCTAACATTTTGAAGTCCTGACAAAGTGCCATGTTGCTTAACAAGGTTGTGGTGTTTAGTGATAGAAAGGTGGGCAGCCTCACCCACTTCAGATCTTGCCCTACAGGGGAGATGGGGGAGATGAGGATCTGGCCTCCTGATTGAAACTCCCTGATCCCTACCATTCAAGAATGTCTGCACTTATCTCTCCACTAGGTAAAGGTAAAGGGACCCCTGACCTTTACCTTAGTTCCAGTCGTAACCGACTCTGGGGTTGCGGCACTCATCTTGCGTTATTGGCCGAGGGAGCCGGTGTACAGCTTCCAGGTCATGTGCATAGCTGCCAAGTTCTCCCTTTTTTAAGGGAAATTCCCTTATGCTGAATAGGCTTCCTCGCGAGAAAAGGGAAAACTTGGCAGCTATGGTCATGTGGCCAGCATGACAAAGCCGCTTCTGGCAAACCAGAGCAGCACACAGAAACGTCGTTTACCTTCCTGCTGTAGCAGTACCTATTTATCTACTTGCACTTTGACATGCTTTCGACTGGGACCGAGCAATGGGAGCTCACCCCGTTGCGGGGCTTCGAACTGCTGACCTTCTGATCTGCAAACCCACAGCACCACCTGCGTCCCAATCTCTCCACTACCTCCCCCTCAAAGGTGGTTTTTTTTGTGATGGGCCAGTGGTTGCTTCAAACAAACAGTTCCAGGACAGTCTTTAGTTTATGAGTGGCCGTATCACCGTCTCTTTCAGAGACTTGTTGGACTGTAACTCCACCAATGGTCAGGGTTGATGGGAGTTGAAGTTCAATAATATTGGAGAGCCCCACACTGCCTATGCAGCTCAAATTAATTTATTTGCAAAACAGATGCAACTTGGCCAACTTCATAATTATTAGTTCTAAGGATATTTGGTTTATTTTTCAAAGCTTTGTATTGTTTCCTTATTTATTACACCATTATGCCTCCTAAAGGAGCCAGAGCAGGAAGCAATGCAATTGAAACAACTAACTGATTGCTATTACAGTTAGAGAGACCTACGGTAGTTAAAACTACATTCACTGAATGTAGTCACTGGCAATGTGTCACTGAATTAAACTCAATTATGCTTGATATAAGGTATCGGGGTTGAGGGGAGTAAGCAAGGTATCAATAGCATGAACTATAGCATATCTTAGATTATTGTGTCACATCAGTTCTTGCTCACATTGTCAATTGAGGAATTTTAAAAGGTGAATCATTTTGCTTGATGTTGCTGTGTAATGCTTAATATAAATGTAATACATTTATATTAAGTGATTAGATTCATTTTGGGCCACAATCTTTCTATATGAAATCAACATGGAAATAATATCTGGATCACTGAGTTCCTTAACTCAGCAATCTGAAATCAATTTGCTAATAATTTGATTTTGTAAATAAGTCATCTATTTGACTTCCGGGATATAAAACTTGCATTTTGGCACATCCTTTGGAATGTCTAAGTCCTTGTTTTTTATGTGCTAATTTTTTTTTATGTACTATCTGTTTTTTCAGGATAAGGAGCCCCTTCGGATTATACCACTGAAAGAGGTTCATAAGGTCCAGGAATGTAAACAAAGGTGAGAAACTGAAGGTTAAACTAAAAAGTTGATTATCTCCATCAGTTAGAAAAAGAAAGCCTGCCTACACATCATTTCCCATTATGTCTTAATAAACTCCTTCACTTTAAATTATACTAAAGGCAGGCTTTTAGACAGATGTAGTGAGATCTTAAATAGCTGTATTAAACTGAGTTGTCAGTATATCATGTTAGAAGATGTGGGTCTCTGAATGAAAGGAATATAAATAGCAGGGGGTGCAATATCCCAATGTGTTAAAAAGTTGTTGGTGAGAAAGTTGGTTTCAGATGTTTTAGATACTATTTTATTTTTAACTGTATTCTTTTACCACTTCATTGTGGGCCACACTGGACTCCTGTGGGATGAGGGCCCTTTACTTGAGGATTCTAGTCCTTTGCAAATGAAGAAGCAAAATACCGGCTTAAAGACTAATGGTTTTGTGTTTGTATCTGTGCTAGTCACAAATACAAAAGATGAAACTGTGGATGCTGTGTGTGATGCTATACGGTGGTTTCCATTATGGTATTATAAGAAAAAGGTTTTGAGAGTGCTTCTAGCGGCAGCTAGACTGGTGACTGGGAGCAGCCGCCGAGACCACATAACACCGGTCCTGAAAGACCTACATTGGCTCGCAGTACATTTCCGAGCACAATTCAAAGTGTTGGTGCTGAACTTTAAAGCCCTAAATGGCCTCGGTCCAGTATACCTGAAGGAGCGTCTCCTCCCCCATTGTTCTGCCCGGACACTGAGGTCCAGCACCGAGGACCTTCTGGCGGTTCCCTCACTACGAGAAGCCAAGTTACAGGGAACCAGGCAGAGGGCCTTCTCGGTAGTGGCACCCACCCTGTGGAATGCCCTCCCACCAGAGGTCAAAGAGAACAACAACTACTAGACCTTTAGAAGGCATCTCAAGGCAGGCCTGATTATTAATGTCTTTTTGTCATGCTAAATTTATGAAAGCTTCGGGTCCTGGCTCAAGTGTGCCCCCCTTTGTGCCTGGGAGGGGGAAGGCTGCAGAAGAATCTGATAGCATGCATCACTTCCCTGGTGTATCATTTTGCTGTTGATGTTTGTCCTTCCCTGGGCAACTGGCTATACTGAGAAGCTGCCGATGCTGCAAGGCTTCACGTCTTCTAGTGCAGTTACACATTAGAGGTCTGTGCCTGACCTGGACACCAGCCAGTCAGGTAATGATTTCTCCACTTGAAGAATGCAGCCTTGTTATCTTTTGTATAAAATTGGGGTGAGAGGAGAGGGGGAAATCTAGTGTCTCAGCAATATGGTGTAACTACTTTGAGCTGCTAGAGCAAGAAAGTTGAGCACACACACCCCTTCCCCAACAAATGGTAATATAATTTAAATTATTTTCAAAGGTAGCTTCCTTATTTATGTGTGTTCTGTTGCTTGGAAATACAAATGTGCGTGTCAGACAATGGTAAAAATGTTTAAAGACCATAAATGTGTTTCCCCCCAGTGATATAATGATGAGAGACAATCTATTTGAAATTGTAACAACTTCTCGAACGTTTTATGTACAGGTAAGTCTATGGAAAACCATTTTCTGTAAGAAAATGAATTTATTGCATTTCTAAAGGTCAAACACATAATCCTTTGATTAATGCCTGACAATATACATACAGCCTTGCAGTTAAATAGTGCATAATTGTTTACAATGGAATATACCGACAGACATGCCCGTCATGTAAACAATGCCAATGACCAATAGTACCTGTCCACTAGCAGAACTAACATTATTGAAGGAGTGGATTGCCCTTTCTCCCTGAAGCCTTCCCCTCTTCCCGTGGGCCCGAAATCTGCTCTGGGGGGTTGGAGGGCTATTTGCATCAGATTAGTGGGGGTATGGAGGGCTACAAGGAGAGAACAGAAGTCATGAACAGAAGTCTGCTGGCATGAGATTGAAACTTGGCCAGAGAGCTGAAAGCAATTTTCCAGCCAAGTCCTTCTACCCAAATTATTACAGCCACCTAAACTGATCCAACCAAATGCTTGCTTCACTTGTTTTTAAAGCCTTCTAAGGAATCTTTCCCAATGCTCTGCTGTCATTAGTCTGCCATCTTGTGAACACTTGTTTTGGGGTGGAATTTGAGTAAACATGCATAGGATTGTACCATTAAAAAGGTTGATGCTCTGACGGGTTGAGAAGGCAGAAATTCATTGTGAGAACAGTCTAACTCAGATGCCAAGCCAATACGTTTGGTTCCAGTATTTATTTCTCCTTGACTCCTCTTTTCTTCAATTACAGTATATTCCTGCGTATAAGACTACTTTTTAACCCAGGAAAATCTTCTTAAAAGTTGGGGGTCGTCTTATACACCGGGTCGTATTTCTTATACGGCGAGTATATCCCAAACTCTATATTTTAACTGGAAAAGTTGGGGGTCGTCTTATACGCCCAGTCGTCTTATACGGTATATCGTTCTTCCTCTAGTTGTTTCCTTAGGTCCTTCCTTTTCAGCTTTGTTCCGCTTTCTTAGCCATCCTGCCTCTTGACTGATCTCTTGTACTCACAGAGCACAGAGTACCTCTCAGTCTTAAACAAGTGTGAAGTTCATTTATTGCTTGAGTTCATTGTTTCTCCACCTTTTCCTCCAAGCTTCATTCTCACCTTTACTTCTAGATTCCTTTATGTCATTCCATGTCTAATCTACACCATTTTTTGTCCTCTGGGCTTTCTGACCCTTAGATTTGTTATAGCTTGATATCCCCCTGCCCCAGATTTTAATTCCAGGCTCACTGACAAGTATCACTTCCTCACAGAAAATGGATCTGAAATGCTAGGTAGGGATGGAACAGTTGCAGGTCACCACACCGGCTGTGCTGATTTGTGAGCATTTCAAGTTACAACACCAGATCTGCCAATCAGAGATACTACCTGATCTATTCCTTGGAAGAGCCTGGTTTCCCTTTAGAAAATTTACTTTTGTGTTGCTGGATCTCCAGAGTGATGTGATACCACTCTCTATGTATGTTGTTTTTGTTTAGTCGTTTAGTCGTGTCCGACTCTTCGTGACCCCATGGACCAGAGCACGCCAGGCACTCCTGTCTTCCACTGCCTCCCGCAGTTTGGTCAAACTCATGTTCGTAGCTTCGAGAACACTGTCCAACCATCTCGTCCTCTGCCGTCCCCTTCTCCTAGTGCCCTCAATCTTTCCCAGCATCAGGGTCTTTTCCAGGGAGTCTTCTCTTCTCATGAGGTGGCCAAAGTATTGGAGCCTCAGCTTCAGGATCTGTCCTTCTAGTGAGCACTCAGGGCTGATTTCCTTCAGAATGGATAGGTTTGATCTTCTTGCAGTCCATGGGGCTCTCAAGAGTCTCCTCCAGCACCATAATTCAAAAGCATCAATTCTTTGGCGATCAGCCTTCTTTATGGTCCAGCTCTCACTTCCATACATCACTACTGGGAAAACCATAGCTTTAACTATATGGACCTTTGTCGGCAAGGTGATGTCTCTGCTTTTTAAGATGCTGTCTAGGTTTGTCATTGCTTTTCTCCCAAGAAGCAGGCGTCTTTTAATTTCGTGACTGCTGTCACCATCTGCAGTGATCAAGGAGCCCAAGAAAGTAAAATCTCTCACTGCCTCCATTTCTTCCCCTTCTATTTGCCAGGAGGTGATGGGACATGATCTTGTTTTTTTTGATGTTGAGCTTCAGACCATATTTTGTGCTCTCTTTCACCCTCATTAAAAGGTTCTTTAATTCTTCCTCACTTTCTGCCATCAAGGTTGTGTGATCTGCATATCTGAGGTTGTTGATATTTCTTCCAGCAATCTTAATTCCGGCTTGGGATTCATCTAGTCCAGCCTTTTGCATGATGAATTCTGCATATAAGTTAAATAAGCAGGGAGACAATATACAACCTTGTCGTACTCCTTCCCCAATTTTGAACCAATCAGTTGTTCCATATCCAGTTCTAACTGTAGCTTCTTGTCCCATCTGTCTCAGGAGACAGATGAGGTGATCAGGCACTCCCATTTCTTTATGAACTTGCCATAGTTTGCTGTGGTCGACACAGTCAAAGTCTTTTGCATAGTCAATGAAGCAGAAGTAGACATTTTTCTGGAACTCTCTAGCTTTCTCCACAATCCAGTGCATGTTTGCTATTTGGTCTCTGGTTCCTCTGCCCCTTCGAAATCCAGCTTGCACTTCTGGGAGTTCTCGGTCCACATACTGCCTAAGCCTGCCTTGTAGAATTTTAAGCATAACCTTGCTAGCGTGTGAAATGAGCGCAATTGTGCGGTAGTTGGAGCATTCTTTGGCACTGCCCTTCTTTGGGATTGGGATGTAGACTGATCTTCTCCAATCCTCTGGCCATTGCTGAGTTTTCCAAACTTGCTGGCATATTGGGTGTAGCACCTTAACAGCATCATCTTTTAAAATTTTAAATAGTTCAGCTGGAATATCATCACTTCCACTGGCCTTGTTATTAGCAGTGCTTTCTAAGGCCCATTTGGCTTCACTCTCCAAGATGTCTGGCTCAAGGTCAGCAACCACACTACCTGGGGTGTATGAGACCTCCATATCTTTCTGGTATAATTCCTCTGTGTATTCTTGCCACCTCTTTTTGATGTCTCTATGTATATTTGGCCTAAATTTCTAACTGTAGTGCATCTCTTACTCATTGCAATATTGTTTTCCCTGCATGGTTCACATGTTAGTTACTTCCCCCCCCTAGAAGTAATCACAAGTTCCTTGTTCATTATTTATATAAAGGTGAAGGGACCCCTGACCATTAGGTCCAGTCGTGACCGACTCTGGGGTTGCGCACTCATCTCGCATTATTGGCCGAGGGAGCCAGTGTACAGCTTCCAGGTCATGTGGCCAGCATGACAAAGTCACTTCTGGTTAACCAGAGCAGCACACGGAAACATTGTTTACCTTCCCGGTGTAGCGGTTCCTCTCTGCATTTTGACGTGCTTTTGAACTGCTAGGTTGGCAGGAGCTGGGACCGAGCAACGGGAGCTCACCCCGTCACAGGGATTCGAACCGCTGATCTTCTGATCAGCAAGCCCTAGGCTCAGTGGTTTAACCCACAGCGCCACCTGGGTCCCTCCATTATTTATGTAGCAGGTACTAAATTTAGAAGTCACTACAGTACTTCAGTAATTGTTAAGCTTGAGATTAGTGAGTAGTTACACCAGTAATATAAAATAAATCTCTAACCATGCATAAGTATTTAGATATCAGCCTAAGCTTATTAAATATTGTTTTAAATTGCAATTTTTTTATTGATAAACCTAGAAAGCACTTGACATATTCTTAGATTACAAGGTGTATGAAGCATATCTATTTATTGTCACTCACATGATAAGAGTTTTTCTTTCTTTTTTCTTCAGGCAGATAGCCCAGAAGACATGCACAGCTGGATTAAAGCAATTTCTGGTGCAATAGTAGCACAGCGAGGACCTGGAAGATCAGCAGCTTCTGTATGTTTTTACAAAGCTTTACTGTTTCAGCAGTGATAAATCTTGTACATTCAATCTCTTTCATTTTTTGTGCTCTTCTACCCACTCCTAAGTCTGGAGTAATATCTTTGCATGCATTACAGGTTGCATAGAATCCTGCCTTTTTAATTAAGTGCTAATCTTAGCAGTATCCATATGTGTTGTGCGCCTGCACAGTATTATTTTAATGTTCCAACAGTTCAACTAGTGGGTTTGAAAATTATTGTAGTTCTTTATTAATCTAAAATTACTTGATCTTTACTGAATCTTGTACTTGAGATGCCAGATAAACCCTTGATTTAAATTACTTTGGTGTACAACCCTTTTGAAAGCTTTTGGGCTGCTCTCCAGTCTCTCAGCAGGGAGTAATCGAAACTTAATGTAGGTTTTCATGGAATATCTTGATAATTATTGGCCTCGTTATTGGTGACTAGCTTGGTTCACAATTCTAACATTACCAAACTGAATCTTAACAAAATGTAGGACTCTGTAGATCAGGGGTCAGCAAACTTTTTCAGCTGTGGGCTGGTCCGCCGTCCCTCAGACCATGTGGTGGGCCGGACTATTTTTTTTGGGGGGGGGGTGAAGAAATTCCTATGCCCCACAAATAACCCAGAGATAAATTTTCAATAAAAGCACACATTCTACTCATGTAAAAACACCAGACAGACCATACAAATAACCCAGAGATACATTTTCAATAAAAGCACACATTCTACTCATGTAAAAACACCAGGCAGACCATACAAATAACCCAGAGATGCATTTTAAATAAATAAAAGGACACATTCTACTCATGTAAAAACATGCTGATCCCCAGACCATCCGTGGGCTGGATTGAGAAGCTGATTAGGCAGCATCTGGTCCACGGGCCTTAGGTTTTCTATCCCTGCTGTAGATAGTGGTGATGTACCTTCCAGCAGATATCAAGTTTAGAGGTACTAAGTATTAGATTTGTAGGGTTGGAAGGAATCACGAGGGCCATCTAGTCCATTCCCCTGCAATACAGGAATCTTTTGTATTCTATATTTTAATTTATAATGTTCTTGCAATCCATATTCTAGCCATGCTTTGCAGTTCAGGTTTTGCAAGATATGGCTTTTATTTCCCATCAATATATCAAAAGTTAGCATTCACACCTCTTTGTAAAATGGAATGACTTCATATGTTAAAAACAATTGATCACTTGTTTCAAGCTTCATTCTTTGGCAAGAAGTATTATTGTAATTGCAGTGGGTTTTCACTGCATAGTAGAGACTATGGGAATCAGTGTGTTCTGGGTGAGAGAAGCTGCCAAAAGATTTTTCTATACTGTATTTGTGTGTCTCTGTATGTGCAATCTTTGTGGTGGGATAACTCAGCTAGTGACCCTCAGCAGTTTCTTTCTTTCTTTCTTTCTTCTCTCTCCCTCCTCTCCTCAAGTTTAGGTTACTCTAATCTTAGCTTTGCACTGTGTTCCAGATGCGGCAGGCCAGAAGGCTGTCGAATCCTTGTATACAGAGGTATACATCAAGAACTGGTGAATGCAGCATGTATGTGGGCTCTCATGTAAACTTGCCTTCTTATCAGAGGGCTGAAATTCCAAAATACTTGTTAACACCACATAAAGTGATGAGGTCAATCCCATGGCTTCCTTTATTGATTTATAACCACTGTGAAGTTACTAACTTCTAAAATGCTTTCCATTGGCCATTACATTTACTATCTCTAAATACCTCCTAAATAAAATCCATTTTTAAGAATGGCAAAGATTCACACAGTGCTGAAATCTCTGCTCACAAGTGCTTGCTTTACTGAGTACAAAAGCTCTAGTAATAAATATACATATTTAGGAACTAAACCTGACTTAATTTGCATGAGAGTTCATATTTCCATTTTATCATTTTTGAAAGATAGCTAAGTAAAAACCACCTCGACCCTCATAGCCAAATATGTGTGTACATTAAGGAAAAAACCCTGCACTGATTTGCATGGCTTATACGATAGATATGCATGGGGTCATTAGTCAAGATGTAGGGGCTGTTACAGCTTGCAACCTGTATGTTAATCAAAATAGTGCAATAAATAAAATCTTTTAATTTTTAATCAGTATGCATAACAACATGTGAGTCTTATCCCATAGGTGTGAGTTGTATGGATTGTAGTTTTTAAGCTGTTATCGCAGTTCTGGTCCCACTTGGATTCAGATTTTATTTTATTTTAAAGAAATGTTTATGTAGTATTCACTTTAGAAAAGAAGCTTAATTGTAGGTTCTGCTTTTGTATTGGAATTTACCACTCCAAGTTGAAGCTTGTATGTTTCATATTCTGTGTCACAGAATGTTTCATATTCTGTGTCAAAATGATTCCTCTGAATAGTTCGTTATTGGGGTATTTATCATTTCCCCCACTACTCCAATTATACTGTTTATCATTGTAGAATATTAACATGAGCTGCTTCTGATTGTAACAGACAGTAGAAATAACTATATTTTAGTGTTTTCCCCACCATCCTAAATTATAGATGCATGAACTGTTACTCATGTCTTGAATAATACAGCAAGGAGTGCAAAAAATACACTTGATAAAGGGATTCTGGAATTATTTGTTGAACCAGTCCATGATCACTGGTAGCTTCAACACCAGATTGTATTATTGAGATAATATTCTGAAAGAGCTGTTCCAGAATACTGCAAATAACAACAACAACAACAACAATAGGGCAACCTTTCTGGACCAACAGAATTAAATGGGAGAACAGTGTAGTCATGTGACCTGTCTCCTTTTGTCAGAAAGCCATACTATATGATGGAATGCTGGCCACTTGATTGGCATGCTGCAGGTTCAGATAAAGCTTTCACTAGCCATCTGAAAGTCCTACTACCTCATTCATCTGAAAGTCCTACTACCTCATTTGGCTTTTAAAAAATATACACTAGACAATATCCTTTGATATCATGAGCAGTCTAGTAAATTTGTCTTGAAAATACACCAATTAACTGTAGAAATGCTACTCACGTTTTTTGGCAGATACCTTTAAGAAGGGGCTGCTAACTTGTAGCCCTCCAGATGTTGTTTAACTCTCATAAGTTTCAGTCAGCACAACTAGTAGTCGGGGATGGTGGAATTATATTCTAGCAACATCTGGAGGGCCAAAGGTTAGCAGCCCCTGTCTTAAAGTATAATGTTGAAACATGGAGTTTCATAGTGAGACAGTCATGTAAATAGTTGTTGATAATATTGTACACAATGTAAAGCTTAGCAATTGAGGCAGCAGTTACTTTTCTAGAGGAGAACATGTTAGTATTTTATCTTCACTATGGCAACTCAATAAAATACATTTAAAATGTAGAAAGACACAAATTGTATTTGTTATAAATTTGGGAGGAATATTGTCCAGTGGAATTAACTTATTCCTTAATAGTTTGTAGTTCTATAGCACAAAGTAGCGAAGGAATAAGAAATAAGTGTTTAGTCAACAAAAGTGTAAATCTTCATTAACTCAGGAAGTGATCTTCAGTGAGGGATTCCATTATGCTTCTTTTTTGAATGTGAATACATTTTGCATGCACTTTTGAATACGGTAGTTATTTGGGGACTTCAGAAAGCATTTGTTCACATGTTCTTAAATCATGAAATTATGCCTTCAAGAATTTTAATTGCATTATATTAAATAAACAAGTACAATGCCAAGCTAGTTTGTGCTGGTAAACTTAAAGTGATGCCATGCTAGACTTTAGGGACCTGACTTGGCTGTTTCAGCTTGCTATCACTGCTGTAAGCTCAGTCTTACTATTTTGCTGCCTTGGAAAACCACCTGCTTTCTGCTCTTAAGCTTTGCTTTGTCCCCCCCCCCCCCTTGATTTATTTTTCCGTTTTTTCAGAGGTATAAGCATGCAATTAATGACCCACTCAATCTGACAAACATTCCTCCTTTACAGGAACATTCCAACTGTTCTTCAGAATCCACCTGTCCTGCAAAAACAGCAGCAGCCACCTCACATTCCACAACCACTCACAACCCCTCTTTGGCCCAAACCCTTAACACCAAGCCCCTTGTCTTGGAGAAGCGAAGACTTCACGAATCTTTTACCAAGACCAAGCCAGGGAGCTTCAAGATCCAGGCTGTCCCTTCAAGAGACCCAGCTTCCAAAGTGACTCTACAGGGCCTAATGGAACCTCAAAATAAAAATGGCACTCAGGAACAGGATCCTGGCCCAGTGGATCTGGATGATGCAAGCCTTCCAGTCAGTGATGTGTAATAATGGGAAGAGTTTGGAGAGTGATGCATTTGCTTTAGGTCCTTGAATTTCCTTGCTCAGACTTTTAGCCAAAGATGACTATGGGATGAAAGAACAAAGAATGGAATATTGCTTATATGTGTGTGCTTACATTCAAATTTGTGTATGTTTAAATTGTCATATGCTGCCTTGTACTGATTATCAGAGCGGACCTTTTGCTTCTACCGCAGTCTGATGATAAATCTTTTTAAAGTGAGGGGCCAAAACAAATGATTAAATATTACTGTTGTCAATAAGCAAGATACCAGCTGCTTTTCATCACCCATATGGCAAAACTGAGTAGTATCTTTGTGCTTTAATAAAAGAAATGTCAACATGTGACTTACTTATACTCTAATCCAGGCTATTGACAAGCAAGTTGACTTACTTTCTTAAAACACTGGCACAGCCTTTCAGATATTTTAATATATGTATGCAGAGTTGTTTCTTATAGGATCAACACTGCGGAACCTTACAGAAATAAGCAGAGCTTGATATAATGTACTTTTCCTATACACAGAGTCTTCATGTAAAAAACAACGCTATAATGCTGCAGTGTCTGAAATGAAGTGTATTTTCCCTACCATGATGATACAGATTTGGCAGCTGCTGCATGATCTGAATTCTTATGGCACAAATACCACCAGCACTGTATTTTAGACATTGCATACACGTGTGTTAACTTACATGAAATGAGTGTCTCTATGTGTGAGAAAAGCATTCCTAAAGGCGAGGGGCACAGAGCACTTACACTGATAAAAGTGTGCTGACTTTATTGGAACTTCTTTGTAACTGCTCTGTGAATCACTGCCCTTCTATAAAATTCAGTCCCCTTAGAATTCCTGGTATTTGGTGCTGTGAAACTAATTAAAGAGTAATACAGCTATTTTGAATATTAAGCCTATTTTTATGCACTCCTAAAGGTAAATTGTAATTTTTGCACATTTGGATATTAATGGACCACCAATAAATAAGGGTGTCGTGGGGTTTTTTTAAGTAGGGAGAAGGGAAACTGGACTACTAAATAAATCTTTTACAAGTTTAACTAAAAGTATTTTATATTAAGCTTCGCAGAAATTAAAAGTTTAAAACTATTGTCTTAAGATTTTCCCCCTCCTATATGCTCCTTTCCCCCCAGTGTGGTATTAAATGGTTCTCATTTTATATTTGGGTTAGTAAAGTCTAAACAAACCTGTTTCATGCTGTTAACTGGTACTGAGTCGTTCAATCATGCAATTGTGGCCTGTAACTTTTGGTGCACTAAATTTATTAAAAGTGCCTGTGGGTTCTTTCATGATGTGTTAAATGTTTGGGGGTTAATTGGATGTTGATTTTTGCTTTTGTGGTTTTGAACCTTATTTTGTGTAGTGTAGTTCACAACATGTATATAAAAAAAGATACGCTCACGTTGCCAGCATACTGGTATCTATTAGCTGTGCATTGTGGTTTTTTAAACTGGATGTTTGTTCAGGGTTTCAGTGATGAAAATAATGGGTTTAAGACACTGATGTTGGATATTTTGATCAGAATGAGCATGCACTATTTTGTAGTTAGGTTGTGAAATTATTTGCTTTAATCAACAAGAGCCCCAAAGTTTCACATGCTGCTGCTTAATGCAATTCAGTTTCCAGTTTGTAGTACTCTAGTTTTTTAAAAACCTTGTGTGTGAGAGAGAGAGATGCTTGACAAAGCATAGAAAAAAAGGGAAAGGGTATTTCAGACATTTAAGTGAAAATGTCCACTGCTTCAGTGAACGTACAGTTGAGTTATGCCCCAGCGGTACAGATAAGCAACCTGTTTGAAATTAAGGGTTCTGGAGTGAGGTTGTGTGGGATTATACTTCAGCCAATAGGCATGTTTCCTGCTCCCCTTGCTTGCCATTTAGTAAGATGTGGCAGAAGTGGATTTCCCCTGTGTCCCACCACAATTCATTGTGGACTCTGGTTGTTTCCACATACTCAAACAGGGTTTAATTTGCTGCTGACTTTCAGTTGCCCCAACCCACAAACCTCATTGGAAGAAGATCGCTGCTCATGGCCCAGTAGAGTTTATTTAGCTTTGCAGGCAATGGCACCAGATGACGTTTTTCAGATACTAACTAGACCAGGGGTCCCCAACCTGTGGCCCATGGGCGGGAAGCAGCCCACAGAGGCTGTTTAACCAGCCCATGAGCCCCCTGAACTGAGCTGCCCGCTCAACAAGTCCCCGTGTGCTGCGCTAAACCGGCGCAGTGTGGCATGGGGACTCTCTTCCACAACTCTGGAAATCACTTCTGCGCATGCTCAGACACCAGAAATTGCGTCTGCATATGTCCACGGCACCGGAAATCGCTGGAAAGTATACCCCCCCCCCAAAAGCCCCAGTCAGTGATCTCAAAACATGGCAGTAACAAAATTCCCTAAAGCCAGCACACTGTGGGTCATGTAGTCTTTTCCATTTTAATTCATTTCTTGTTTCAGAGAAATTTTCTTTCAGTTCCAAGGTGACTTGCATTTTTTGGCTTTCTTTGTGCCATACATAAAGAAAATGCAAGTGGAGAGTAACACTTGCAGCCCTACTATATAAGTATTCACATGGAAGCCCTACTTTCAGCTTGCCCAAGGCTCTTAATGTCGTGGTCTGTACTAGTTTGCACCTTGAGACTTTAAACTTCTGCAACTTGCTCATTCCATCCTGTCATTTGGTCTTTGTCATATAATCTTTCTGCCTGCAGCTAAGTGGCCTCCTGCTTTAAATTAATTTGCCTTAGAGATGCCTTCCCCCACAAAACTTGATTTAAGCCTATATGTCTATGCAGTTATTTGTGTGATCCCCACCCCATCCCACTGGAATTTACATGGAGGGTCACATTCTGCACTTGAACTTTCCTTTTTTGTCCATTTTGGGTTTGCATACAGTATCTCACAGCAAGAGGTACAAGCAGTTACACCATTGGTGCGGACAATCTTGCATTTTTCTGATTCCATTGTGTCTTCTCAATTTTTTGTTCCTTATATTTTTGTGTGAATTTATACCATTGCACACATCCACCTAGAAGTGTAACTATTTTTGCCTGTCAGAATCTAGTTACTTTGTGATCATGGTAAATCCACTAGTTTAGGCTTCCTTTCAAGGTTACACGCCCACTTTTTCAGCACACTGATTTTATTTATTGAAAGGTACATAGGTGAATTTGCAACGTTAATAAAAACTCCCAAACTTTCAGTTTTGAGGGGAAACCGCCTGTGTACGAAAGCTTGTAAACATTATTTGGATTTGTTGAGACTAAAGTTGAAAAGAGAAAGGATTTGTTAGTACTAACAAATGCCTACAGCTATAGTAGTAGCAATGCCAAACTGCAGTGGTCTTGTTTCTAATGAGTATAGCAGCACCTTTACATTTATTAACCATAAGCTAAACACAAGCAGTGTTTGTAAATTACATTATTTGCCTTTTCAGTTACATGTGAACTGGTAAGTTGACCGTTAAGATTAGTTTAGTAGCATACATTTTAACTTGTAACAAACTTAGCCAATAGATATTTGAAATCTTATTTTTCACAAATATGTACATTGTGGGAGAAACTGAATTGGAATGTTTGTATTGGCATACTTTGTTGTAGTTTTAGATTCTGGTACAGTTCTGGTACAGTTTTCACACTGCATGTTCATTTTATTCTGTTTTGACATTGCCAATTTTAGATACTGAATTTGAAAGGAAGCAGCACTCTTATTGGGATACTTTTAAAATTTAACTGCTTAAGATAGTTCAGTGCAGGAAAATATTGTGGTTGCTAAATTGTTAGGGTCTCTTATTTATCAGTACCTTTTTTATAATGTGGATGAAAATTGTTAAATTATTTTAGAACCTGTGGTGTTTTCTGTAAATGTCACACTTATTAATAAATTGACTTCAGTAATGAAATACAACAATCCTATCAGACTACTATATTTAGTGCACTTCAAAAGAAAAAGGTTAATGGTGAGTGAAACTGTTTGCATACTATCTGTTGTTCTTCCCTGTTTAATTCACAGAAAACTAAGTGACAAGTTTTTTTAAAAAATAAAGAAAAGCCGACCTGTGAAAACTTCATTCTGTGTAGTATAATAATCCTTTGGTTCCACCATTTTTAAAAATAGTGGTCTAGCATCTCATACAGATATGGTGTGAAGAGTTATTGCAAAAGGCCTTTTTTTAATTGTGAGTTGCTTGTAGAATTTAGGGTGGTATCCTACTAAACACTTCCACTAGCACAATGGAATTGTCCCCAGTATGCCCCCAAATCTGTTCTGGGCATGGAGGGGGTCACAGGGAAAGGAAACCTCTATTGTGCAGCTAAAACTCCTTGCGCTGGCAGAACTGTTTAGTTTAGGTATCATCTCAGGTCCAAATGACCTCTCACATGCATACCTTTAGTTATACAGTGGTACCTTGGGTTACAGACGCTTCAGGTTACAGACTCTGCTAACCCAGAAATAGTACCTCGGGTTAAGAACTTTGCTTCAGGATGAGAACAGAAATCGTGCGGTGGCGGCAGCGGAAGGCCCCATTAGCTAAAGTGGTACCTCAGGTTAAGAACAGTTTCAGGTTAAGAACAGTCCTCCGGAACAAATTAAGTTCTTAACCCGAGGTACCACTGTATTGGTTTGCTTCAGCAGTTAAGCCAGGCATAGGCAAACTCGGCCCTCCAGATGTTTTGGGACTACAACTCCCATGATCCCTAGATAACAGGACCAGTGGTCAGGGATTATGGGAGTTGTAGTTCCAAAACATCTGGAGGGCTTTAAGCAGAGGCTTGACAGCCATATGTCAAGAATGCTTTGATGGTGTTTCCTGCTTGGCAGGGGGTTGGACTGGATGGCCCTTGTGGTCTCTTCCAACTCTATGATTCTATGGAGGGCCAAGTTTGCCTATGCCTGAGTTAAGCTTTACAGCCCTGTAACAGTTTAGGTTGACCTATTTATCCTATATAGGGGTAAAGGAAGAAATACCCCCCGCACCCCCCAGCTGAGCCCGGGCTGTAAAGGTAAAAAGGGGGGGGACTTTGGCTTGGGGTTTGGGAAGGGGGGGGATTAGGGATAAATTAAGGATTAAAGGGAGGGGGGAGGAACAATCAATTAGACAAGGAATAAAAGCCCCCCACGCGCCGCTGCCACTGAAAAAGGCTGAATGTTCTAGCGCCCGTTTATTAAACGGGCTGAATGGCACTAGTTTTAGTATAATAGCAATGTTACAAACAGCTGCTTATGCATCATCTTTCCCTCTGATAGTGAACCTAAGTACTTGGCTGCTTTGGAAGCGAATGGGGGCTACTCCAAAAATGACAGTGACTGCTCCCATACATGGAGGACACCCTAGCCATGTACAGGTACTTACACTGGTGAATGAAGAGTGTTGTTTTAAAACAACAAAACTGGATAATGGGAATCTCTTGTGTTTACAGAACTGAATGGCCATTGAGCCTAGGAAGGTAGGCAGAAGGCTCCTAAAGCAGGAGATGAATATTCTTTTCTGTAGTGGAATGCTTTCCATCAGGGTTGATTGCTGAAAGTTGCACAATGGCAGGTAACAGTGCCAAAACCACCAGTTATATTCTCTTGCTGTGTGTTGACAGCAAAGAAGAACAAATGCCTTTCTTTGTTTCTTAGGGGAAAATGATTGTTTTTCCTTCCTCAGAAATTTGCGACTCACCTGAAAACTAGTGGTTACGCAATATATAGTGTGGCCTCACTGCCAATGCCATGTATTAAACATAACCTTTTACAGTAAGCCTGCAAGTTACATTTAAGTTGTGTGTGTTCAGCTTTACATACTTGCCCCCCTATTTTTACAAATTAGAAAGGGAGCAGATGGTGGGGCAGGAAGGGGGTTGGAATTCTTTGCCAACCCAACCGGCCTTTGCACTTAATGTGTTTTGACTACATGCCATTTTGGCTTTACGTGTGAGCCCTGTAACATAACCCTTTTGAGGGCTTACTGTACTGCATAAATGCTTTTCAAAATACATATGGGTTATTTAATTTCTATACTGCATCATATATTTAAAATGTCTCTTAAGCAGTGTACAAAAAATAAAGCAACAATAGACAAAATACTAAAAAATACAGTTACATATAAAAATGTCACATTAATACAAAGTTACTAATATATATAAATCACTAATGACATGTTGACTTATAACTGAACCCCAACACGTATGGTGCTGAAGTGAAGCAACAAAAAAAGGTGGTGATTTACTGTACTGTATGGGGTTTTACATTTCAGAACTACTAACAAATTGCTTTATTTAGCCATTTAACAATAACAATTAAATAAGGTATTGGAAAGACAGTTGAAAATAAGGTATTGGAAAGACATACAGTTTTAATTTCTAATTTGTACAACGATACTGTAGGACTCTAAACAACATTAGAGTCTTACAGTATTTTACAGAGACTCTTAAAACTCTAAAGCTCAGTTTCGCAGAATCTGCCTTGACTGAATGCCAGACATAAGATTTGAAACCAGGCAGACCATTTTGTTAATGCTCATCGGTCTGTCTTTACTTGATCATTTTTCTTGCGCCTTTTCTGACCCCTTTTCACCTCTACAATATACTTTTTATTGTGAAGCAAATGTGACTGCACCATAGATTTATATAACGACATTGCATCAGCAGTTTTATTACCCATCCATTTTTTTAATGATTGGCTTTTTCAGTCATCAAGCTATCCATTAGGACCCCAAAGTCAGTTCCCACCTGCTCTGCTCCCAATGTGAAATTAAAGATTTTTGGAACCAACATGCATAAGATTCCATTTGCCGTCTTATCCCTTCAGTTTGAAGAGCTCTATTTGGAAATCTTCGCAATCTTTGTTTTATCCACAATTTAGTACCATCAGCAAACCAGGCCACCTCATGGCTCACCCTTAATTTCAGATCATTTATAGGATTGCCATGAAATTCCTGACACCTGTAAAATTGTTGAGCTCTTTTAAAGGAAACCACCAACATAGTGATTTTAAGCTTATGGAGCTGTCTCCGCTGCTTTTTCCATAGCATTGCCATACATCCAGGTTTCCCCTGACATTTACGCAAATTTGGCAAAATTCCCCATTGATGGATTTCTACACCTCAAAACCAATACATGTCACGGATTTTCCTGGCGTATGGCAAGCCTATCCCTTAGGAGCAACTTGAAACCCACAGTTCTCAATCCCATCCTTGGGAGACTCTGGCTTTCCCCATCTCTCCATTCACAGAACTTTCCATTTATTCCTACTCCCCGCTTCCTGCTGATTAACCCATTTCTGATTCGCCCTAGGACCTTTCTTATTCCCTGACTGCTGAGCTGAGCTCACTCACTCCTTCCCACACACCTTATGCGCGCACACACTTTGAATGGACATGCTCATTAACTTTGGGGAGGGGGGGCGGCCTCCTCAAATATGTTATTGTGTTGGCTCCTATGGGACTTTTTATTCTAAAGCGAAGTCGAAGAGAATGTCCCTGTTTCCTCTCGGGAGTCTTGGCTGAGGTTGACAGAAAGCGCGGGCAGCGCGTAGCTCCGCCCCGCCGGCATTAAGCGCTCGCAGCTCAACGAGCTTAGAATAACTTTCCCGGCCCAGGCTCGCCGCCGCCTCCGGCTTGGTGGAAATGGGCTTTGGCGGGTGCCAGCTTTACGGCTTGCCGCGGCTCCCTGCCCCACTTGGCGTGGCGGCGGCGGCGCGTTGCCTTTCCTGGCTGCCCCGGCGGTTGTGTAACCCCGCCACGTCCCCTCCCAGGCGGCGGCGGCGCGGCCAACCGACGGGCCGCTCTCCACGCGCACGGCATCTTCTCTGCCTTCCCTCCCCAGGCGCTCCGTTTAAAAGCTGCTCTCCCCGCCGCCGTTTCCATCTGCGCGCCTCGGCGAGCCAGGCGGCGAAGCGCTCTGCAAACCCCTCCGACTCCGCTCTCAGCCTCGCGCGCCTTTCTGGCGCTCCAGACGCGGCTCCCCAGTTGCCCGCTGCCGCCGCGCGCCTCTCTCCACCCGCTTCCCGCCTATTCTGAGAGAGAAAGCGCACCAAAGCGATGAGGGGAGCCCTGTGGCCGCTGGCGCTGAGCTTCTTCTGCCTGCTGCTGCTGCTGCGGCCGCCGCCCGGCTGCCGGGCTCAGCTGTACGGGCGACGCTTCGAGGAGCGGGCTTGCCCCGAGCGCTGCGACCGCGCGCGCTGCCCGGAGCTGCCGGCCGGGTGCGCGGGCAGCGGCGAGTCTCTGGACCCGTGCGGCTGCTGCCCGGTTTGTGCCGCGCAGGAAGGGGAGCCGTGCGGGGGCCCTCCGGCCGGGGAGCCGTCGTGCGCCGAGGGGCTGCTGTGCGTGGTGTCGCCCGGCGGGCCCGGCGTGGCGGCCTCGGCCACCGTGCGCCGGCGGGCCAAGGGCGGCCGCTGCGTGTGCGCCAGCAACGAGCCCGTGTGCGGCAACGACGGAAGGAGCTACGGCAACGTGTGCCAGCTGCGGGCGGCCAGCCGGCTCTCCGAGGGCCAGCGCCAGCCGGCCGTCATCGCCATCCAGCGAGGCGCCTGCGGGCAGGGTAAGCCTCCAGCGGGGGAAAGGGCTCGGAGCGGGCATGGCACATTAGGAGGACCCCTCGGGTGCGCAGGGCGCTACAGCTGAGCTGGCGTCCCATGCTGGGAGCATTTGTTTTTTGTGTGCACTCTGCATATGTTCAGGAGTTCTTTAAAGAACAACAACTCGACGGCTTTCCAAGGATCAGGTCTTGTATTGAAATGGGAAAACTGGGCCAATTCAGATCTATTAATAAGGCAATCAAATGAAGATTGTAGCCAAACAGAAACGCATAGGAGCCAACACCTAGCGGGCCTTCCGCCCCCCCAATAATATATTTGAGAGCCCCCCCCCTGAAGTTTAGTATTGCCATTCAAATGGTGGGTGCGCACCGTGTTATGTGATCGATTATGTGGGGCGGGGCTTACCAGCCCCCACCCCAATATTTTATTCAAGTTGGCACGTATGAACAAAAAATAAAGAAGAAAATACCGAAGAGAGCCAGCAGGTTTCCCCCCTTGCGTTAGATTTGCTCCTTTAAAAATCAATCAAGCCATCAAAACCTCAGTTGGTTTCCTGCTCAGTAATGAGGGTGTCTGTGTGGGGGGGGGCGCTTTTTGGGCTACAGTTCCCCAGCGTCAGCATCCACCTGTTTTGTGTCCTATTTCTGGCCGCTAATGGTGGCAGCACAATAGAGAGCTCTAAAGTAGAACCACGGGGATTACTGATACGCAGATGGCTAAGAAACCAAATTCCCTGGTCAACACCTTGGAGAGTTCACATTATTCTCTCCCTCTTCTCCCGGTCCATGTAAACAATAGCTGTGAGCCGTAACACTGTCGGTGGTGGAGAGGAGAAAGTGTGCTGGGAGAGACGTTTGCATATGGATCGATGTGGTCTGATTTAGGAGACAGGGAGAGGTAGTTTGTGCTTGTGGGAAGAGGACAGGAGTAGGATTGGGTAGAAAGGTAATGAACTGGAAACAGAGGCAGGGAAACATCTGGACTTGATGGTGATCAAAGAGAAATGAGCATGTGATGAGATGAAGTTGGAAAAGCCCATTTTTGGGTAGGCACACTGAGAGGTGATCTGATGGTGATGGAGGGTTAGTTTTTGTTCATTGTTTTGCTGGATTCTAGAGTGAGGATGGAGAGTGTGAAAGAAGCCAATGTTGCTCCATATTTCTGTTGCTTTTTTAAAAAAGTAAATGATCAGTAATATAGATTTGATTCTTCTCATTTTTTTAAAAAGTACAATAACTACCTATAAGCATATCCTCTAATTCTGTACTATATAATGTTATGAAGCAGTTGAGCAAGACAACATAGGGTGGTTCAGACTGTCTGTGATGGTGTTACATCCATTGATCATAGTCCTTTGAATATTTAGAGCACAATCCTGTATAGATTCAGATGTCAGCCTGTTGCAGCCTTCATCGTGGATAATGTCTCCATATATCAAGGAGCTAGTTTTCTGTTACTTACATTTGAAATCTGTCTTTTGCTTGAGGGTCATTAAGGGCCAGATTACATAGCAGGTGAGTGCTTGCTTAACTCTTTCTACTTTGGCCATTTCCCCACCTTAACTTCCCCTCACCAGCTGCTTTTCCCCTTTGCAGGGCAAAATATACAAATACTTATATGTTTCTTCTGTGGCCAGAAAACCATGCAATTGTGAATGGAAAAGCAGCCAAGAGGAAAGGGTTAATCAGTCTCCTTTCCTCCATTCAAATTTCCAGAATCTTCCAGTTACTTTTCATAAATATCTATATTCATATTAAGAGACAGTTATGCATCTGCTGTGTAACATTTGGCTTGGCTTTACTCTAGCTAAATATTTTCATTTTAAAGAATATTATTGAAAAGCAACAAGAATTATGCCTTGACTAATCTGCTACCTGCTGTCTGCTTAACACTCCCACACACATTTACCTGGGAATGAGTCCCACTGAATACACTAGGTTTTGCTTCTGAATCAACATAGGGTCTGTCTGTAAGGCTGCAGTCCTAGCACAACTAGGAGTAAAGGCCAGGCCAGACTAGATGTGTGATAAATTTGTGGGCAAAAATGGGTCTGCCATTGTTTCATTGTAGAGTGGTGTTGTTGAGATGGGGTAATTTAAAATGATCAAGTGTGAGGGGGGAAGTCAATCCTTCCCCCTGCTCCCCTGGTGTTTTTTAGCTGTTTTTCTTGCAGCAATAGAGGTTGGTTCATTAGGGCAAAAGGGTCACTGCTCTACAAACATCTTGTCTCCCCTTCATCAGCCCTCACCTTCTTGCCTTCTTATTTACAGTCAGGGTGTGGTTCTGCCTGTCTCAGGGTCTGGCTTCCTGCCTTCTGCCCCATCAGTCCCAACAATTACTAACCACCATTGTCTCCCAGTGAGGCTCCATGAAGTGGATAAAATCCCTTTAAAAGTGGCTTGGGGTGTAAAAGGAGGGGATACAAGGATTCAACTCTGTCAGCCCTCCACCTGCACTTTAAATCATCTCCACCCAACCTGGTTTAAAGGGAATTAGCAGGACCTGAGTTAAGTCCTACCACCATCTGCCCATTTGCATCCTAAGCCCTGTACAGCTCAATTTGTAGGTAAATGGGCCTTGAGGAATCTGGCTGCATGTATGTTATACTTTGATAGCTAGTAACAGTGGATCATCTGGTAATACATGCAGTGAAAAGTTCATTGGGCTGGCGACAGAAGTTTTAAATGTGGGATTCTAGAACTAGGCTATGTGGTCTGGAATGCACATAGACAACTTGAGTATCTTTGAAGTACCTCCGTTTATAAGAATGTGACAGAAAGGTTATATAAACATCTGGCAGACATTGGGATAGAAGGTATGGGAGCAAACACTTCATTCGAAAAAGAAAGGCCTGAAACCACATTTTATTAAAGTGGAATAAATAGCTGCTTTGATGTTGGGATAGATCTGTTCTTTACACATTGAGCTTTAAGGAATCTAGAGTCCCCTTCCCCCAGTATACTGTATACAGAAACATACTTCAAGCAGCTGTTGAAGAGAATCAAAAGTGGTTGCTAGATCCTTTAACCATCCATCCATTTCTACATTGCAGGTTTTCATGTTTACATACTGTTTTTTAAGTCCTTAGACTATTTTACACATTTTGTATATGAAAATAATATGGGAACTTACTTTATATGAAACCATCCCCCCACAACAACTGTAGCTGGAAGGCTTAATCTAAACTTCTGTGAAGAGCTTTATGAGTAGGTGCCCTTGAGTCAAGTGACATCATGGAAAATAGAATTAGATGTGCAAAGTAAGCAGCAACAGTGGAATGAATGGTTGCTGAATGGTTGCCACAAGCCTATGGACCTCTTCTTGGCAATACTAAAACCCATCTCATCAGAAGCTGCACATTATTGGTTAGTTTGATATGGTGCATTTTGTTCGAGGGTAGACAAAATAAAGTTCATGATGTCCTTTTTATTAAAGTGTATAGAGTAATCAAGCTGATCAGTGATGAGAACCAGTAGGGAGATCCAGCATGTTTTTTTGGTCAGGGGAGATTTGAGCCTAAATCCTGCTCAGCCAAACTTACAATTGAGCAGAGGTGCGTATGATCCCACTTTCAGACAGAGGGCCTTCTCGGTAGTGGCACCTGCCCTGTTGAACGCCCTCCCACCAGATGTGCAATAAGCAACTATTTTACTTTTAGAAGACAACTGAAGGCGGCCTTGTTTAGGGAAGTTTTTAATGTTTGATGCTGTACTGTTTTTAATATTCGGTTGGAAGCCGCCCAGAGTGGCTGGGGAAACCCAGCCAGATGGGCGGGGTGTAAATAATTAATTATTATTATTATTCATGCAAGTTACTATTATGTAGCCTAATCTACTTCACAAGGCTGTTGCATGCAGAAGGTTGTAAGTTCAAGCCCTGGCTTCCCCAAACCCTGAAGAGCTGCTGCCAGCCAGTGTAGACAGTACTGGGCTAGAAGGAATCAAGGGTCTGGCACAGCATAAGTCAGCTTCCTGTTGTTGCAAAACTGTATTCTGTGTAGGAACAAAGATGGCTTCACTGCAGTACTGTTTAAGTGATTAGGGTTCAGGATTAGGTTGTGTGATAACACAACTCTTTCATGCTCAGCTGGTATATAAACTTACATGCGAGTATAGCCCTTTGAGTATGGTGGGACTTTCTTAGAAACATAGAATTGTAGAGTTGGAAGGGATCACGTGGGTTATCTAGTCCAACCCCCTGCAGGGGGGCTCTCTTGCTCAAGGTGGGGCTCAAAACCATGACCCTGAGATTAAGAGTCTCATGCTTAACCGGCAGAGCTATGCTCTACTGACTGAGCTGTGCTATGTAAGCATACATAGAATTGAGCTATCCGTGACCTAAAGAGCCTTCCAGCATTTTGACAGATGAGACTGGCCTGACCTTGTGTTATAAATTGCTGTTGAAGGCTATATGCCAGCTAGAACATGGTTTGGCTTTCCAAAAGATTAGTCATGTATTATTGATTCAAATGAATAATAATAATAGTTTCAGAATGGGTGCAGCTACAACTTTTAAAATATTTTGTCTTCACCTCTTCAGTTCATGGCTAAAATAATTTATTTTATAACTAAATATGAAATAAACAGCTGTGATGCTGCTCTTCAGGAATAAGCAATACAAATTTTTTTTTTGTAAAACTTTTAACTGTTCAGGAAGTTTTCTTTTGCGTCCTCATTAAAAATGGCAGTGCCCTTTTGTTCTTGTTTTGTTTTAAATTTGTATTGTGTCCAATTGGGAATAATTTGAATTCCATTCATTGTAATTAGCAGTGTGATCTCAAAGTCTATCTTTTAAAAAAATGTTTGCTTTAAGCATCACAGCAGTACAGCTGTCTTGTCCCTACAAAGTTTAAACATTCCTAGTTGCTGAAGGAAATATTGCAGAGCATTCCTACTTCCTGATCTATGCTGCTGCAGGGGGTTTGGATATAGTGGATATTTCCCTTATGCCCAGCTCTACTTGGTCCTACCAGCACAAGGTGACAGGCATAAGGCCCTGAAATGAGGCAGAGCTGACAAAAGATATGCTGGCCTCGGTCCTAACTTGGACAAGCAGACAGAGGGATGTGATTTGGGTCTCTGTGCTGCACTAAACTGTAGCCAGCACAGACATTCAGGGCAAGTAGCAGGTCCTCGGTTACAGAGGGGGTTGTGCCACTTCATTCAGCCACACAACCTCTAGGCTGGGAGTTAGGATTGCCTTTAAAACTTGCTTTTCTATCCCAGAAGGCTATGAGTGGAAGATGTAAAATCAAAATGGGAAAAAGTTCATTACTTCCATTCAGTACAAGCCCATGCTTGTTAAGTGTGTGCCTATCAGTACTTGAAAAACATATTTTGCTTTCAACGACAATAGGCAAAGCAATGTACAATCAATACATTAGCAAACACAAGAATCTAATAAAACAGCAACAACCATAGTTGCCAGCGGAAAAAACACTAACCTCGAATTCCTCAGCAGTCTTATAAAAAAGTACATGAACCAGAAACTTAAATGGGTGCTCTGAAGCCTACCCAATACATGTATATCTTCACAAACTCTCCAGAACCCTACAAGGATTTATAAAAGGATAATGATTCAAATGTCTGCTAAACAGGACTCCCTTGTGGAAGCTTCAACTTGTCCTCCTGAGAAGATATGAACAGATTTTAACAAAGATACAAACTAAGATACTTCAGTCCCTCTGAGGATCCATCCCCGTACAGATGAAAGGATTTCCATCCCTCATGCACACTGAGCTATACACATGGGTTTATCTGTCCCTTTGATCATTTAGCCTGGCCTTTTCTTCTTCCTCTGTAGTCCCCTGAAAATCTGCTGCTATGGGTTGGGGGACACTTGGGAGTGGGGTTTGGCAAAAATAAAAAATAAAAAAATGCCCTCATGTGAACGGAGGAGCAACTTGGGATCTGAGCCCAAAAACTTATTCCGTTGGCTTCTGCTAATAGTGCAAATTTCAGACATTTTCAGAATTCTTCAGACACTGGCTGATTCCACCCCCCTTTCAGCACCTCTGACATCATTTAATTGACAAAGTTGGACAGAGCAGTATTTAAATGTTGCCACCTGTCTAGTTTTTGACCTGATTACCCAGTTCCTAGGCTTCTCGTCTGGTTTTCAGACATCTCTTTGTTTCCCCCACTACTTTCCCCCTCTTGACTGTAATGTGTGTGCTATGAATATGAGCTACTTTGGAGGGGTTTTTTGGAGAAGCAGTGTGTGCCTGTGTTTCCTCCGGCTGGGGCTTTGTCGGGATGTCAGTAGGAACAAAAGAGAGGGACTGGAAAAGCAGGTCTCATCCCTGAGGCAGCAAAAGCAACTTTTGGGTCCTAGGTTTGTTCTTTTTTATAGCAACATATAAAGGATGCTTGAATGGTCTCAATAAACACGCCAGTGTGTAATTCTGGGTATTTTATTTCATATAACTTTCTCAGGGAGTACACTGTTTCCCTTTTTACAAAATGAGGTTCTTAATTGAAATACGTTTCAATGTAATTCCCAGGATTAACATGGTTTGCTCCTTTTTCAAAAGGATAGCAATGAGTTCCAGTGCACAGTTCTCCCTCCTCCCTCTGATCCCTCCTTTTTGCAAGCGCTTAATTGGACCAAGAGGTTGAAGTGCTCCTTTACCACCCCCACCCCCAAATCACTGCTTCATAGGCAGGGATAGGAGTGTTGCGTGCTCTGCTATTGCTCCTCAAGTGCTTTTGCCTCTCTGGAATGTTTCCTTGCACTGTGACAATGGCTCTCGCTTGCCTTGATGGAGGATTGTACGTGCTTAGAAACCCAATGCTTTGGCATTGTTGGCATGTAGCCTCCTGTCAAATCCAATGCCCCACCCACCTTTGCCTCTTGTCTGACATGTAACCTCACCTTCCAGGCTGGAGAAGCTCCACCATCGTCGCCCTATTTGTTCTGCTGGCTGATGAAGCTCCAGCCCAATGGCCCAGCCACCTGTTTTGTGGGGAGAAATAATGTGTTCCTCAAATGTTTCTTTTTCTGGGCATGTTGTGTTCTTTGTGCGGCTGGTCTGCTCTGCCCATGCTTAATAATCAGCCTATCTGAAAATACTGCGGATACTTGAAAAAAAACAAATGTTAATAAGTCACAAGACTCCTTAAAAAAAACATTAAAACTCCACATTCATATTTGTTGTAGCTGCAAAACACTTGCCTGAAAATAGGTCGTCTTTTTCTGAATGCAGCTTGAGATATGGCAAGGCTCCAGTGGAAGAATGCTAAGAATTGCTATAGACATACCCTCGTTGTATGAACTTGGTCCGCTGATGGAATAATCAAGACAGCATTTTCCTGGAGATTGCAAATGAGGGAGGAGGTATGCTAGATATGTTGGATCTAATACAAGCAAAATTTTGTATGATAGAAACAGTGCTCTATCTATTGACTTTTGCTCAAGTGAGTTCATAAAAAGCTACTCAAGTTTCAGAGCGTATGTCGGTCGAGAGGCCAGCTCCACGGACTATACAAGCTGCAGCCCTGAACCTGCTGTGCTGGGGAAATGTTTGCTATAATGAAGTTTTACTAATGTAAAAGATAACATAACTATTTGCAAATACAGTGCTTAAGTAAAACATAATTGTTCCTTATGTACAATAGATGCTCCAATCTAGCCATAGTAACCTGCCTGTAGAAACAGGTTCTATGTGTGGACCTGCTTTAGGAGAGGTTCAGGAGGCCACTGGACAAGGAAAGTGTGTTTTCATTCAGTATCCTGCAATGGACTGGTAGTCCATTGGTCAACATTTTTTTTATGCCCAATTGCTCCATCAAAAATGTTTGCAAGTTGTAAGATACAAAGATTCCACATGTTAATGTCACAGCTCCCTTTCTTGGATTTGTAAATACACATAAACATATTTATATGTAACACATTATGCCTAAGGCTCTAACTACACATGCCATTTATTTTATAATTGTTCTCGAATGCATGTTCCTCTGCTCAAACAACAACAACAACAACAACAACAACAACAATAACAACAACAACATTGCTACCATGGAACCCACTCTTCTGAATTGAGGCCCTAGCATGGAAAGGGTGGGGAGAAGGGAGGTTTTAACAATTTGCAATCATCCAAATCTGGGTCATGTCCCTTCTGCCTTCCATTGACACGGGAAATAAGCTCCCCTTAAAACAGGAGATTTGAAGCAAATTGCTACCATGGAAGCCAATGGGCCCTATTAGGGTTTAACAAAGGGTTAAAGCCTTATTGTCACCTAATCCAGATTGGGCACTTCATGCTGATAGGGGCCTTTTGGGGGTGTGTGTGGAGGGCTTGCACTTTGGGGTAAGCTACAAAGTAAAGTATCCTTTTTTGTAATAAATTTTTACCTGTTTTCAATTACAGTCCAATAATAGCCTCATTTATAACAATATAAACTTATAATACAATTATTAATACCAATCATTCAAATACCAGTAAATAAACTGTTGTCACCATTTTCCCTCTCAGCCTGGAAAGAAAAGCGGTCTATCAAATTGCAGTTGACCCAATAAAGAACCTTATCAGACTCCTTTCATCCTTCCTTCCAGCTGAGGATATATTAGCAAATATATTTCCAATTAAATTTAATTCCAATTCCTCTTAGTGTTATTCAGTTCACTTCATAGATAATAAAGGATGGGGAAGAATCAGCCCTAAGTTTCCATCTAAACCAGGCATCCCCAAACTGCGGCCCTCCAGATGTTTTGGCCTACAACTCCCATGATCCCTAGCTAACAGGACCCTGGAGGGAATGTGCAAGGACGATTGTTACCCTGAATCATCCTTGTTTTTCCTTCGCCAATGATCTCCTGCTGTCATGGGGGCTGCCTCCATTAAGGCAGAGCGGAACCGGAAGCCACAAAGTAAAGTATCTTGTGTACTTTGGCCTTGCATGTACGTGCACCATAGCTGCAGAGTGCTTGCTGATAAATCATGCCAATTTTATTATGAGGTTGACTTTCCCAGTCCTTGGACTACTGCCTGGGGAATAGAGTGAACTTCTGAGACCATAGTAGTTGGCCATTCTTGGTCTAGATGATTAATTGTAGTATGAAGTTCTCTGTCTCTTAATGTGGACCTTAGGCTGAACTCTACCCCCCCCCCAAAGTTCTGGCATGCCAAAGAAAAGCAAAAAACATTACAGAGTAAAACACTGATGAACTCTTTCAGCACATGCTAACTTGCTCATGTGTATGTGTGGCAGCATCCCATTGAGAAAAGTGAAGCAAGTAAGCTAAAGCCTTGCTACTTTCTACCTGTGCACAAATAAGATGATGAAGAAGAGTTTGGATTTGATATCCTGCTTTATCACTACCTGAAGGAGTCTCAAAGCGGCTAAAATTCTCCTTTCCCTTCCTCCTCCATTCTTGACCACTACACCACACTGGCACACTGAAGATGCATTCATATTGATTTCTAAATTTAGAGCAAGCCTTGGGAGTGAGTGGACAAGTATTAATTCAGGTGCAGACTTTTAAAACGTTTTGATTGAAAACTTGATTATCCTTTCTGTTACACAAACGTTGCTGAATTATTACCAAAAGCTTATTATGCCAGATTTAGGAGAAACACGTGGCTGGAAGTAGACTTTCAATGTGCTTGCTGAATTCCAGGAATAAAATGTTGTAAATGGGATCTTGGATTTCAAACATGTATCCAGATAAATTTGTAGCTAGTTGTGAAACAAACATAAAATGATTAAACTCCTAGGCACTCATTTTAGTTTGCTTTGATATTTGACTAAGATTTACAAAGCTTCAGCACTATGTAGGAGCTGTCTTTTCCATCTTTCTGTTAGTATTTTAGGTTTTTTGTTTTGGTCTTGTAGGCTATTTTGTATTTATTTATTGAGACATTTCATGGAGACAGCTGGCTCTTTGTGCCTACAGCAATACTCTCTGGTATACTGAATATTAACACTCATCAAACATTCTCTTTCACTAGAACATCCTACTAAATGGAATAGCTGCATCCTGTTTTCCAAAAGATAAATGTCAAAAATTTACATAAAGCCCAAATGTGGGTGCACATTTTTGTTACCACATTGAGTCCTATTTTCCTTTGACCATTTTATTTCCCTTCAGCATTGTATCCTGGCCATCAGAGTAGAAGTAATTATGAAAACCCCATGTTTTATTTATTATGTTCTTAATTTAATTGGCAAAATGAGTAAGAATTTACCTTTCAAATCAAAGCAGGTAAATGTAGATAGAAAGTAGGTCATGGATAAAGAGTTAGTCACATTGGCTTGGTTCAGACCAAACACCAGACCATAGTTTAGTGCTATATGAATGTGCCTCAAACTCCCACATCCCCTCAACTCACATGCTGTGATTGCTTTCCTTACCACTTGTTTACAAACCATAGTTTCCCATTACATGTGAACCAAGCAAACCATGGTTTGGCAACATACAGGAGAGAGTTGGATTCACAGTGTACAAGGAGAAGAGTATCTATGTGAGGGTGAGGCTGGTTCCTGTCCTGCTGATCTACGGTTTGGTGTTAAATCTGAACATCCTCTTAAAATCCTGATAGTTCAGTTTTATTAACAAAACGTAATTTATATTTTAAGACATATTTAATCTTGGCTTATGTGAGTTGCTCATGCAAGCAACTCAAGGGAGTCCTCACTACAGGCTTTGAAATAGGTTGGGCCAGTGCTGATGGTCCACAGCCTGACTGGTGAGGATGTGGAACAGAATGCAGAACTGTGCACTTCAATACTCCACCCTCTTAAGTGAGAATCCCCAATTACGCAGTTTAAGGGTTAAGTTGCCACATTAACAAACGCTAATGCTAATCAGGATTTGCTCTTAATAAAGCTTTCTTTTAACTGAGGTTTGATGCAAGTTCAGAATCCTGCTTAAGAGGAAAAAAACTAGCGAGTGTTAACCGTGGCTAACATTAATGGCAACAAATAACTCTTAAGGATGCATAATGTCAGTGGGTAGAATTAGTGGTATAAAGGGGAATCCTGTGGTTGGTGTATGATCCCTTAAACACCATTAAAGATGGACCAAATTATGTCAGCAGGAGCTTATATTACTTTTCAAGTTTCCTCACTTTTCACCTAAGTGAAAACTGGCGTTGTGGGTTAAACCACAGAGCCTAGGGCTTGCCGATCAGAAGGTCAGCCATTCGAATCCCCGTAACGGGGTGAGCTCCCATTGCTCGTTCCCTGCTCCTGCCAACCTAGCAGTTTGAAAGCACGAAGTGCAAGTAGATAAATAGGTACCACTCCTGCAGGAAGGTAAACGGCATTTCCGTGCGCTGCTCTGGTTTGCCAGAAGTGGCTTAGTCATGCTGGCCACATGACCCGGAAGCTGTACGCCGGCTCCCTCAGCCAACAAAGTGAGATGAGTGCCGCAACACCAGAGTCGTCTGCGACTGGACCTAATGGTCAGGGGTCCCTTTACCTTTACCTTTTACTCTATTTGAGACAGGGTCTGTAATGACTCCTAGTCTTGTCTGTTTCATTATCCCCACTGCATATTTTGCCTTCTTAGAAATCATTTCCAGCATTGTTCCATATATTGTATCTGAGGCTCCTGAGCAGAACCTTTGTAAGACAGGCCCTTTAATGCTGGAGTTCATTTGCTATAGAAATGCCCCAATCCCCATTTTTCATCAGCTACTGAGTATCTGTCAGTCCTGGGTTATTTTAGTCATTTGGCACTGTTCTCCTTGGTTTATTTCCCTTCCTGTCTCGTCAGAAAGCTTTCTTCCTCATTGATTTTGAAGATCAATAAATGCTTCTTGAATATTTCCCCTGATGTAATTTCCAGACAGCTTTGATGGAGCGAATGCAAAATGCTATAAATAATGGTAGGAAGCCCACTGGCAATATTTGGTAATTTTAAGGGTAGCTTCTTTTGCAGCTTGCCAAGTTTTAATTAAACTTTATGCTAGCCATCTTTGATAGAATATTATAACCATTTCAAAAGTAGGGTTGAGAAATTGTGGTTAAATGCGATTCACCATGACTATTGCAGTTGAGAATAGAACCGTTAACTCATGAATTGTCAACACCTACTTTAAGCAGTACACTCACTTTTCTTTACCAAGAAATGTTCTATTTTCCTGCTTTTCTTGCCGATGTTTTGTAGCAGCTGCTACCACTATAGTTGTGAAGATGTTCGGCTGATTCATACACCACTGACTGTGGTTTACAATTTAGCAGGGAAAAGACTTCCTGTTTAGAGCCAAGCTATTCCTGCATGAAGGAACAAACATGACTGCGTTCTTTATTTTTTATTTTAAAAAAATAATTAAAAGGGACTAGCCTAGCCAGGAACTAGACTAAAAACTGTGAATCCCAGGTTCAAATCTTAACTCAGAGCTGTTTCATCCATTACAATTTCCAACGTGGAATTGTAGTGTAGGAAAAAAGTATGTACATTTTCACATTTGAAGGGCAATGAGTTTTTCTTCTGAGACACACCAGATGGGCAGGCAACACTGAAAATAAACTTTAGCCACACTTAAAATAGCTTTATGCTGTCATATTTTTCCTCCTTCCACCCCGTCCCTATTTTGTTTTGTGCCTTGTATTTAAAAGCAGAGTCTATCTTTTTTTTTTCAATTTATCTGCAAACTGCTCAGGGGTCTTTTTTGGCTGAGAAGTAGAGCAAAAATGCTACAAACAAACAAACAAACCATTCACATTGAATGAATTTATCCTATGTAGAGGTCAAAGAAGTGCCCATTCATTAGTTATCCAGAGTTTTGTTTTCCTATAACAGATGTTAAGCAAGACATTAGAAATAAAGGCTGTGTTCATGGAAACAGACACAAATACTGTTTTCTGTAGTGGTTGTTCAGGACTAAGCAGCTTTATTATTTACAAACAATGAAGAGTGCATCCTCTTGTGTTTTACAATGTTGCATAAGGTTTTCTATTAATGACGATGTGCCTGTCAATCTGGTTTCAATTCACATGCCCTGGTAGATAAAGCAGAGCCAGCGAGAAGCACTGCAGATTTGGGATTGTAACTAAAATTATTAAATGGTTTGTTAATATACAATAGAAAAGGGGGGGGGAGGAATATGTGAATTGACCATATAAGAACATAAAGGGACATCCATCAAAGTTCTGCAAGAGGGATGGCCTATCTGTTATCCTCCAGATACTGAATTGCATCTCTCATCAGACCCAGCTAGCATTGCCATGGTCAATGATGTAGTGCAGCAACACCTGGAGCCATAGCCTAGGACCCTAGCATCTCTGCTGTATAGTGTAAACAAAGCAGCACAATATCATGGCAACAACAACAACAACAACAACAACGGCTATGCAGTGTGAATAACAGCATAACCACAGGAGAATTCACAATACTAACTATAATTTGCATAAGAATAAGTAGCAAAGCAACCAGTAAAGAAATCTGAATAAGAATAAAACGAGGACCTATTTGTCTCTCCAGCCCATTTCAGTTTAAAGCACTGTTTTACCACTGCTCCCTGAAGAGCAGTGGTCCTTGTGTTGTAGCAAGCTACTCTACACATGGAAAAGTAAGCTGTTTGAGGCTCTCCAAGTGTAACTTTAAAAACTCCAAATTAAACAGCTTGACTAACAGTGCTGCTGCTCTCAGCCTTTGGAGAAAAGGATTAAGATTCCATGGACCTATTAACATGTTTTAACTTAACACACATGCTTCTAAGGGAGGCAAAAAGATCCTGAGAGAGATGAAGGGGGTTCATTGGCTTTTGGCACAGCACAAACAATTCAAATTCTGATTGGAAGGGGATTGGTTGATGCACACCGCTATCTAAAAGCACTACTTAGGAAAAGGTTGGGGTGAACACGTGTCTTCTGCAAGATCTATTACGGAGAACGTTCCTTTTATTACGCACAGAGAATTCAAACTATTACTTCTGTATATTTATTGCTTAAATATAATTTTTATGGATTGGTAACACTGTTCAACAGCTTCCGTGCATACATTATTTGAAACATTATGTTCAATCAGCTTTCCCTATAGTTCTCTCTAATCCTGGTGAAACATCCTATGTTGCATTTAAATAATTGCTCCTGTTTTTCCAAACACTATAATTACTTCTTTCTTTCATATCCCTTACCCAAATTGTGACCTTGCATCTGAAATGTAACCATTATGAAGAGTAATATGTTAAAAAATACGGACTAAAAGAGAAAAGGCGTGCCAATGTTAGCTTTTCCTTTCCATTGGGGTGGGGTGGGGGGGAATCCCTGGCATTGCTTTCACACTGAAGTCATACATAACTTTGGTTTCTGTGCAGAAAACGAGGTATGCTCTGACTTCATGAACAAACTGGCGCTGATCCTATAATGCTGTTCTTTCTCGTTGTCTTTTAAACGTTTTCTTTAAGGTCTATGGAGATCAGAATCTTCAGTAAAATTTAACTAGCTCTCTTTCACGGGGCTGTAGACTTTCTGTTTTTCAGAAGCTATCCATGTTGCCACACAGAAATCTATCGACCCTCTAGGCACATCACCATAAACCAGGTCTGCCAACTTTTCTGGGCCTGCGGGCACATCTGCAAACTGAACAAACTGCTGCGGATGCCACAGACATGCCACAACCTAGCACACACCACAACTTATTCTATTAGCTACAGCAGAATGCTTTTTCATGCCTCCTTTCTATTTCCAGCAAAAGGGGGGGGGGCTGCAGGCACTAGGGAAAACCTGTATGGGTTCCTGCCACAAACCAGACACAATGGCTAAGACCCAGACTAAGTACTCACTGGTTTCAATGGGAACTAAATTAAGTCTTAAAGATGTAATTTGTCCCAATGATTTCACAACAAATTTAGTCTGCTTTGTGTCTGGAAAAGTACTCTGGAGTAAGAGGGAAGCCTAGATGTTCTCACCATCTGTAACACATGCAAAGAAATGTATCTATTTTCTACATTTTTAAGGAACTTGCTGTTGATGGAAACCAAAACCTGAATATAAAGATCTATGGTCTATGGACCATAAGATCTATGTTCTTAATATTTAACTTTGAATAATGCAGTAGTGAATACTTTTGGTGGTTGGGTCTGTTGCATGTTTTTGGCATTGCATTTCTCTTATTCAAAGCCTGTTGGTGCACATACAGTGTCTATTTAAATAGTTCCAACCCACTTTCAGCTTATGTGTAGGATGGAATATGCTTAAAATGCTCTTACTCATGTGCTGGGCAGTGAGTGTGCAGAATCAAGAGCTGTGGGAGTGGCCAAGTGGCTGATCTATCAGTCAGTAGCATAGCTGCCAAGTCTCCCACTGAAAAATGCGGGATCAGCAGCGGTGCGGCACCGGAAGTCACTTCTATGCGTGTCTGGACATGCATAGAAGCGACTTCCGGTGCCGCTCTGCCCGATTTCCGGTGCCCATACATGGGCAGAGCGGCACCTGAAATGGAGCCTCTGGCAGGTAGGAACTCCGGGGGATTTCTGGGTTTTTTTTTTCTATTCGGGAGAACAGTGGGAAATGGATTAAAATCCGGGGGTTTTCCATGAAAAATGGGAGACTTGGCAGCTATGGTTTGTAGGTTCTGGTTCAAATGTGGCCTTTGTCATTAACATACTAGACAAGCCACTCTCTTATCAGCCTAGGCTCCTCTCCCATTTTACATATGAAATAATAATGGCCAGTCTTACAACTTTGTTGTAAGAGTTATATTGTATCAGTGTTAATTATTATTATGTGCTTCCCAGCACTGCCATATTTTGAGATGTTTCTGAAGGATAGCCTTCTTAATAAGCCACAACAACTCCAGCAAAGTGTCTTGTGTTGCCTACAATATTAGCATAATGTCCATGGTAAATCTCTTCATCACTAAAGAGCTGTAAGATTCACCTGAACTGTGTGCATGTATGTGTAACAGAGACTGAAGGTGTGCATTGGTTAATCTTGCAAATTAAACTAGGGCAAGCTAAGACGACCCAATCTCACTGCTCACACTGGGAACACTAAAACAGATGGACAGAAATGCTGTGGACTAAAATGAAAAGAAAAGAAAAGCTTTATAAAAGATTAATTGCTATGGACAACTGGTAGATTGTGCTCCTGTGTTTGCTACTTTTTATTTCTCTCTTCTTCCTGCCATGATTCTAGACTGACAAAGAGCAAGGATGGGGACTGGGAGAATGGTATGCAACAGAAACATCTTTTCCCATGCTGAGAGACACTCTGAGGAAAGCACTGTCCCCCGAGAAAATAGCTTGAAAAATTGTGAGGTTCTTTCATTTGTTTTCAGCGAGGAACTTGAGAATGTGTTTCTTAACTGCTCACAGAGTTCCATTATGAAAGTCCTAGCAATCTGTGTATGTAGAAGGCAAGATGTTTTCCATTAGATCCGTTTCTCCCCCCCCCCCACAACATCTGTTGCAAAATTGTGTTATACAACTCAAATGGTTTGCGCAAGAATAACGTAAGATACACAAGAAAAGCCCTTCTGGGTCTAACCAAAGGTACATCTAGCCCCAGCATCCTGTTTCTAACAGTGGCTATCCAGATGCTTCTCGGGTAGCTTGGAAGCAAGGCATGAAAGCAGCAGCCCTGCCCTGCCCTGCCCACTCCACCCCAAGATACACTGCTCCACACCTTTATTTAATATTCACGATTGTAGCTGTTGATAGGCCTGTCTGCAAATTTGTCTCTTAGACAACTCTTAAAGTTGTCTAAGCCAACATCTTACCATTTTTATCTTTTGGAAGCGAATTCCATAAATTAAGCATGTGTTGTTTGAAGAAGTCTGTTTTTTTATCCTTTATTGAATATCCTGCTAATTGGTTTTATTAGATAACCCTGAGATGTAGTATTAAGACAGATGGAGGGCAAAACCCCTTTTTACAACCACTTTATCTACATGCAGATATAATTTTATAAATGTTTTATTACCTGTTGAATTAGCCTTTCCTCTGAGATCCAGCGTCGAGGGCCTTCTGGCGGTTCCCTCGCTGCGAGAAGCAAAGCCACAGGGAACCAGGCAGAGGGCCTTTTCGGTAGTGGCGCCCGCCCTGTGGAACACCCTTCCATTGGAGGTCAAATAGATAAAGAACTACCTGACCTTTAGAAAACACCTAAAGGCAGCCCTGTTTAGGGAAGTTTTTAATTTGCGATATTTTAATGTATTTTGGTATTTGTTGGAAGCTGCCCAGAGTGGCAGGGGAAACCCAGCCAGATGGGCGGGGTATAAATAAATAATAATAATAATAATAATTCCTCTGAGAAAAGATACTCCAAATCCTGATCTTACTGGTTGCCCTCTTCTCCAGCTTTATGGTATGCACTTTGAGGTGGGTTCAGTAGAACTGTACAGAGAATTCTAATGAGGCATTATTATGTACGGTATATTAGCTGTGGTGTAGTGTGTGGTGTAGCCAGTGTGGTGTAGTGGTTAAGAGCGGTAGACTCGTAATCTGGGAAGCCGGGTTCGTGTCTCGGCTCCTCCACATGCAGCTGCTGGGTGACCTTGGGCTAGTCACACTTCTTTGAAGTCTCTCAGCCCCACCCACCTCACAGGGTGTCTGTTGTGGGGGAGGAAGGGAAAGGAGATTGTTAGCCACTTTGAGACTCCTTCGGGTAGTGATAAAGCGGGATATCAAATCCAAACTCCTCTTCTTCTTCTATGGCCAGTTAGCCCTGGTGATCATTCGATGCCTACTGACTGGTTTTTGTCGTCCCCCCCCCCAAAAAAAAGACTCCTGAATTTTTGAATTTTATTGCTATTGATGCTGCATTTTATGTTGTACTCTATGCTGTTTTAAAGTCATATTTTAATCAATGTTTTATATTTCCTGTTAGCCGCCCTGAGCCCGGTTTTTAAACCAGGAAGGGCGGGGTATAAATAAAATATTATTATTATTATTATTATTATTATTATTATTGTTATTATTATTATTATTATTATTATTATTATTATTATTATTATTATGCGTTTGAGCCCCACATTGGGCAAAGGATACCCGCATTGCAGGGATTGGACTAGGTGACTCTTGTGGTTGCTTCCCACTCAACAACTCTATGAGTCTTGAATAAAGCCTTCATACTTTTTACAGCTTTCTTGAATCTGATTGTTAACTATGCTGGTATCCTCATGAACATGTTTGGCCCTTCTGTTAAAGCTGAGTTTCTGTTACAATGCTTTCAAACAGCCTTCAAGTGTCCTGAACAGATTTGACCATTCTGATGCTCCTTTCAACTTACTTTCTGTCTGATATGATGGTTTGAAGGTGTTCTTTTAATAGGCCATCTATCTACAATGTATGTTCCAGGTTCAATATTCTGCCTGAATGTTAGAAAATAATGGGTTTTTTGTTTTTTTGCTTTTTTACTGTTTCAAATTTGAATTTGGACTTGGAGAAAAGCTGACAGAAAGTTTAGGCTTGACTCTGCTGAAATGTAACATTGATGTGGCTGCAAACTTTGTTCTTTGGGGATCTCTGCAAGATCCAGTTAAAGGCAAACCCTAAATTCCAGTATGCTCTGTGTTTATATTTTGTAGGTATTGCAAAGGCACCATAAGTTTCACCATATGGGATAGACTCTCTAAAGAAGCTACCCTTTGAACCTCCTACTGTTTGGGAAAACTGGTCGGGGGCTGCTGTCTTCATAGCAATATCACAATATCATGCTTTTATATCTAATTAACAAAATTAAAAGACAACTGGGTCAGTTGTCATCTTTAAATTTACTTTGCCCAGTATGCAACGTGTGGATGAATTTATAGTTGAACTGTTTAGTGTAGTCGTGACTGCCCAGACAGTGATTTAAACTTATGTGACACTTCAGAGAGTTAAGTAAATGCTGGGAGATCTGGTTCCCCACCTGTCCCCCCCTTCCCCCCAGTCATTAAATGAATTATGAAGTGATGGTGTGTCGTTTCTAACCATAGCTAGGTATCTCTTGCCTGCTGTTACTTAGAAATCGCATGGTTTTTGTTCCACCGCAGTTGCCATTTCTTAAAGTAAGACGAGAGGAATTTTCATGGAGCACAGCAGTGAGGTCTGCCTCTCCTTCCAAGGAGAATGATTACTCTGAAGAGCCATGCATTCATGTTGCAAATAGATAAAAATTGGATAGATCTAAAAAAAGGATAATTGTTTATGTTGTGCTAAAGTTTCATTTGCTACAAAAAGACAGAAAGTAACACTATTTGATTATAAATAGTATTTCTGTCTCTCCTTTTTTGCAGTAAATGTAACTTTATAACAACATACAAGATGAGAGTTTTATAAACAATTGTCAAAGCAATTGCATTTTCTTCAGGATTTGGTGGCTTAATTGTTCTGGCACAGGTTGGACAGCATCACTGTTGCATGCCACCCCAATCTCCAAGCAGTGCAGGATTCCAGGGGTTCCAGGCACTTACTCAGGGTTCAGTTTCTTTGGAATGAGGGGCAGTGGAGACCATGGTGTCTTTATGATATCTGGTTTATTTATACATAAATACAACCTGAACCTACAATGGTTAATGCTCACAGCTTTAACAACCCCAGAAGGTCTTGTTTCTCCCTTAGTTACAGCCTTGGATTCAAGCAAAAATCAAGCATGGCACAAACTCTCTGGCTTCTGTGTGCTTCTAGCAACTCTCTCACACAGCTTTGGCTATTGACTTTCTCAGTACTCAGGGGAGCAGGGAGAGGGCCCACCCTACCCATTTCCCCTCTAGCACAGAGCAGCTTCCTTTGTCAGACTATCCATACCTTGCCCTTGCCTGGCTAATTCAACAATGGAATATACCATTAGATTTTAACCCTTGCTAGATCCAAGAACTAGAAGGGATTCATACAGCTTAACCTACCCCACAACTCACAACAGTACTTTGATGAATTGAAGCCTGAAACTAGCACTGACACCTTATACCTGTGTAGTCTTTTCTTAATGTTTTTCAGTTGTTTTTTGTTTTTGTTTTTGCAGTTTATGGGATTATGGCTTTGTTATAGCTCATGCCCCAGTTAGAAAAATTACTGTCATTGGTTTTTGGATCAATAATTTCGGTCCAGGGAAAGTCTATTGCTAAATATTTTGGCAGGCTATTGTGGAGGTATTCCTAGAAATGAGACACACCTGTCAGTTATAAGAAAAACAGAGCAGAATCATGAAGAGTGGTGGCCAGAAGGATCTGGGCCATCAGTAGCGGCTGATGGGAGGCAGGAAAGTTAATTGAATTGAGCTTGAGTTATAAAATGCAATTGTTAGGGCACCTGGGAGGTCTGACTAATGTGTGGTTTTATGTTCAGGTCCTGTAAATATTGTTTTACTGAAGTGAACTTAGAATGCTATTATGGGCCATTCCCATAATAACCACTCCCTAGAGGTGAGTGTACCCAACCCTATTTCTAGCAGGACACCCGGCACAATGCAGATTTCTACTCAGAGGTTTGTGCTGAAGTCTGCAAGCAGGTAGGAAACAGCAGCAGGTGGGAGTGCCACTGTTTCTTACTTTCTTCATACAAAGGAGAGAGGATTCTTAATCTCTTTCAAGCCCTCTGTACATGCCAGAGTGACCTATGGAAGGGCTCATTGTTGTCACAAATAGTGACTGGCTAGTAAGCCAAACCAACATTTGTTAACTCAAGAAGCTAATTATACATAATTTTAGCAGTGTGTTAAATATATATTTTGTTAGAGTAACTAAAAGGAGCCTCTGCTGAAACTGTGATGCTACTATATTAGATGATATATACCGGTAGTTCTTACCTGGCATTTGTGAGAAGAGCACATAATAGAGATGAGATAAGTGGCACAGTTGTGCCCGGCTCTGCTATGTAGGTAAGGATGTTTATGGTATGGTTATATGTGAAAATGCCCTGCCTTGTGGCAGCCTTAGGGGTGTGGTGACTCATTTGATAAATATGAGGATGCTAAAACTGAGTAATCTTTTTTGTAATATAATGATACCCAGTGTTTTTATTGGAGCAAGTTCCCCCCACCCTTGCAATTTTATTAATTAAAAGTAATCTCAACAACAGTCTTGCTGTGAGCTCTCAGACTGTTTTTTTAAGAAATGTTTTTCATAGATATCAACTCTGTTTTTAATATGAGTATTTTGCAACTCTTTACTGCTGACATTGATGAATTATGACAAGTGTTTTATTTTTCATTCCTCAGGCCAGGAAGATCCGAATAGCTTGCGGCACAAATACAACTTTATTGCAGATGTGGTAGAGAAGATTGCACCGGCTGTGGTTCACATTGAATTGTTTCGCAAGTAAACAAGAAATCCAAGTTTTATTATTTAACGGGTGACTTTATGGGTTTTGTGTGCTGTTGTGAAAAACACTGATATATTTAAATGTTGTTTATGAATATAACATTATGTGTAATGTATGAATAGTATAGCATACCATTATTTTCTTAATGACCAGCTTTTTTAAAAAAAAGTTAATGCATTAATATACAGGTGAAATTTGGAAAATTAGAATATCGCCGAAAAGTGCATTTATTTCAGTTATGCAACTTATTATTATTTTCTTTTAATTTTTACAAATGCTTTCTTTTGGAAATTCCACAGTAATAAAACAAATAGATACAATAATACAAAAATAAACATCACTATTACATTTCATACGGTAATTACATTCCATTTATAATTGACCCGCCTAATGAGAAATAATTACAATTACAACAAATAAAGGCTTGACATATCTTGCTTTGCATGTCATGCATCTATCTCATATATTGGTTTCACCAATAAATAAATAAATGCACTTTTCGACGATATTCTAAATTTCCGAGTTTCACCTGTATGTGTTGTGAAAGTCCTTTATGTGTCATATTCTAAGGTATCATGAACCAAATATATCATAATCGTGTGTAGTGGTCATAGAAGCAGATTGTCTTTGCTCTCTTCAGAAACTGCTTTGCTTCTTGATCTTGAAATTCCATGTCTTTTAGACTGCCTTTTTCAAAGAGGGAAGTTCCTGTTGCCAGTGGCTCAGGGTTTATTGTTTCCGAAGATGGACTGATAGTTACGAATGCCCATGTGGTTACCAACAAGAACAGAGTAAAAGTGGAACTGAAGAATGGTGAAACACGTGAAGCTAAAATTAAAGATATTGACGAGAAAGCAGATATTGCGCTAATAAAAATAGACACTGCGGTAAGTCAATGATGAGCAAGGGATTACTTATGCATCTGCTGTTTGATTGATATTGATATATTCTTACATGAAAAAAACAGATTTATAGCAAACAATGGACTTGGAAAGAAGTGTGAATATATTTACATGCCAAATATATAGTTGAATCAAGTTTAAATAAAACTTTCAACCATATCAAGATACTTAGGATGTCAGTATAGCAACGGATTCAATACATTTTGATTTGTAGTCATTTTAAAATTCAACTGTGAGAGTGATGCAGTATGTCATCAAAAGGGTCTAAACTTTGTAGGGCTGCAAACTGGCAAAGTTGTTCAGCAAGACTTTAAAAAAAGCACTGCATTTTTTTAAAAAATCCCCATTTTGTATGATTCTGCAAGCATGTAAGAGCAACTTAGCCATAATATGAGGAGCTGATATAAATGCCAGAACCAGTTATTTGAATCATAGAATTGTAAAGTTGGAAGGGACCCTGAGGGTCCAACCCCCTGCAATGCAGGGATCTCAGCCAGCAGTCTCCAACCAATTTGCAACCATTCTGGACCCTGATTACCATAGCTTTGCAAGTGTGCTAGGAGATTTATTGCTGCACCATTACCCATTATTACCCATCTAGAAAGAGAGGCAATGATTGGCTGTGATAGAAATACACACAGTTGACATTGATTAAGTATTGCCATGCACATGTTGACATACAGTCACGTGTTTCTACAGCCATGCTTGGACCTGCTGCTTGTGTGCAAAGGCTGCACATGAGCAGAATAGGAATGAGCAAGCCAAGCTCTGCCCCCATGTCGCCATGCCTGCTGCCCACCACAGGTTAGGAGGGCAAAGTCTGAAACAGGGAGCCTCCTCTACTTCTGAAGAATTCCTCTGTGATGTAGAACTCTGCTGAATTGTGTTCTAAATAATGAGTCCTCACTCTACCCTCCAAGTTGCAGAGAGCAAAGGGGCAAAGGTTAGTGAGCTCATCCCCACTCCTGCATACATATGTGCAGCCCACCAGAATAGGGCTCATGTATTTTCAATATCTACTTCCAATGTCTGCTACTCTTTGACATGGCAGTGCTCTGAATAAAGAATGCAGAGATGCTATCTAGGGCTGATGAGACGATGAGTGATGCAGTCCAACGACATGCGGTAGGTTGGCCTAATGCCACGGCTGAACCTTTCTTGTGTTTGGACCTGAATATACTCCTACCACGCACTCTTCAAGCCCACATACAAAGATAGGTCAATATGGCTGGCAAATTATTTTTGCGGTGTCAAAGCAGGCTGTTAATTCTGCATGGCTGCCTTCTTAACATGGGGTCACCCTGGGGCAAAAGGTACTTGCCTTTTCCAGGGCGATGCTTCCTCCCATTCATGTGCGCTACAGAGTCCAGCTGGGAACACAGGCTGTTACTGTGCAGATGTGCCCTAATTCAGTACTGCGGCCTTGGAAGGGGAAAGCACAATTAAGACATAACTCAAGTTCTTTGGAAAACAACTCCTGGCGTGTGTTTGATTTCTGTCCGAAAAACGTAGCAAGAATAATGTTTGTTTATGCCCTAGAGTGCACTCTGGTTTTCATGTGGTGAGCTTGCTTTGCCACTGTATTCATGCTATTTCAAAACCTCCCATTAATGCACTGCAGGTGTGTGTGTGTTGTGTTATACAATTTGGCATATTTAAAGGGACAAATGCTGTTTCGTTTTCCATCGCTAAGTGCTCTGGGAAAATTAAAACACACACACACAATACTTTATTCATCCTATTGGGGCTATTGATCCAGCAGTTACTAAACTGCTCAGTCATTATCACATGGCTCCATCCTACTTGGCTGGATGCCCCCCTTTTTTTTTTACTGTGCTGCATAAACGTTTTATTTAAATATGCAAAGAGAACCTCATGGGGGAAGCATAGCTTTGAAATGCTGCACAGAGTGTTTGGGAGGCCAGCTTTTCTTTTCTTATGTATTATTAAGGATTTTCATGTCGGGGCATATATCTATGATAAAAATCTGTACACATATTTTAAAATATTAGCTCATTTCAGATAGCTGTGATCAGCATAGGTAATGGGGATTATCCTCCCACGGCTTTTTAGGGACCTGGAATGCTGATTCAGTGCAACTGAGAGTTAGCAGAAAGAGTGAAAGAAATATTTTTTAGTTTACATTTTCCCAGAGGTTTGGGCAGGAGGAGTTAAGAACACGTTATACAGTGGAACCTCAGTTTATGAACACCTCGGTTTACGAATTTTCGGTTTATGAATGCCGCGGACCCATTTGGAACGGATTAATTCACTTTCCATTACTTTCAATGGGAAAGTTTGCTTCAGTTTATGAACGCTTCAGTTTATGAACAGACTTCCGGAACCAATTGTGTTCATAAACTGAGGTACCACTGTATCTATGTTGAGAATACAGTGGGTGTAGCTTCCTTAGTTTACAGCGGTGGACACTGTTGCAAATTGGAGTTTTGGCAAGGATTATCAGAGGAAGTAAGCAGATGGGCATACACAGTAGCTGAGTTCAGCAATTTCCTTTTAAGCATTGTTTCCTGGATTATTTTATGTATTATTTCTGGAAAGGATGAAATGCTCCTGTGAAATGCTGTTCAGTTACAGTATTTTAGCTAATGCAAGGAGGCAGGACAATCCAAAGGGGGCAGAGAAAGGAAAATGTGAAGCAGAGGATCTTCCAAAGCCAAGCCTTGCTAGATTTATTCTGTGAACTGCTCTGAGACCTCTGGGTATAGGGTGGTAAATAAATTCATTACATCATCATCATCATCATCATCATAATAGCACTGGCAGAACAGAAGGTGGAAGACCAGCATTTCTACCAACTTTCTATGCTTTTTTTTTATTCTTATTTTTTAAAAAATCTTTGATCCCAATGGAAAGCAAAGTAAGCATGTTGGCCTTAGGGACTGTGTACTCTCCAACCCCCTAATCCATGGGTAGGCGAACTAAGGCCCGGGGGCCAGATCCGGCCCAATCGTTTTCTCAATTCGGCCCGCAGACGGTCTGGGAATCAGCATGAGTAGAATGTGTGCTTTCATTCAAAATGCATCTCTGGGTTATTTGTGGGGGCATAGGAATTTGTTCATATTCCTCCCCCCACCCCCCAAAAATATAGTCTGGCCCCTCACAAGGTCTGAGGGACAATGGTCCGGCCCCCTGCTGAAAATTTTTGCTGATCCCTGCGCTAATCTGTGCCAAAACACATCCTCCAAAGCACCAGAGGGGGAGGGATAGCTGTGGAGGTTTCTGCAACTGCAACAAGGATGCTCCATCCACAGAGAAGCAGATTCACAAAACCCTGTGGCCCCAGGACACCTTAGGACTGCATGCTAGGGAGTTGTATGTAGTCACATCATCACACATAACTAAAATCTACATAGTTTCAAAACAAGTAATTTTATATGGCTTTTTGAGCACATTTCAACTTCTGTGCATTACCTGCAGCCTATTAAACTTCGTTCACTATATGCAGCATTCTTCAGTTAGTTTATTAGTTCAATTAGTTTATTCCTACTAAGAGGAATATGTTTAACAAAGATTCTGACTGGGAGTATTAGACAAGTGCTCTTCTAATTATAAGCATTAGGCAATTGAATAGTGAGGGTAAAAACTTACCTGCAATATCACTTCCCTGCTATTTTGCCACTTACACTTCCATTAAATAAATAAATAAATGCTTAATTTGTATAGCACATGGGCTTATTTATCATTTAATTTGATAGTAGTATTTAATGCATTTAAAAATGATTGTTGACTATATGATTATTTTAACTGTATTTCTGAAGCAGAAGGGAATATTTCCTCCTTTCGCCAGATAATGAAAATATGAGTACTAAAAATTCTGTCATGGGATATGGAATGTCTGCGGTAAAGAAAAAAGCACAAGGCGACTTACTCTAAAGATTCCACACCACTGACATTTCTAAAACTGCTGTGTTCTTTCATTCCCAAGCATGCAATTTTCCTTTAAGTGATGGACTTCTGCCTTAGGACAGGCTGCTTTTCTAAACAGGAAAAGAAATTAAATAAAGTATTGAGTTACAGGCACCAGTAGAATGAACTGGTTTGCACTCACTAACCCATTTTTCCACGGAAAAGAATTTAGCTCAAATGAGAAACAGATCTGTTGGGATGTCCCCCTGCAGTTTCCATAAGGTTGTGCTGACCAAATGGAGATACATAGTAATATGGGATAATTTGAAGACATCTTGAAGAGTGAAGGTTCTTTATTAACTTTGTTCTCTAGGGAGGGAAGTAAAAAAATTATTTCTGGAAAACTAACATAAGGGAAGCCCAAGGAAAGGAAGGGAGCTGCGAAAGTGAAACCATTAGTTGTCTTGTAGGGAGTTAGTCAACTGGTCCATCTAGCTTCAGGTCAGTTTTTGATTCTCTCTGACCAAATACCGTAAGTCTCTCTCTCTCTCTCTCTCTCTCTCTCTCTCTCTCTCTCTCTCACACACACACACACACACACACACACCCTAAACACATATTCTAACAAGCAGTGCAAATAGGACTTAATGGAACTATAACCAAAGGGTTAAAAAAGTTTTTCTGTTCCTTTAGCAAAAATAAACTGGACCAAAAACAACAACAAATAACAACCCCTATCATGAATGCAGGTCACATATTGTGATTACATGATGACTGGTTGAAAGCCAAAACAAATGGAACTGAACAGACCTCCCACATGGAAGTTTCCATAGAAGAAAGCATAGAGTTGGAGTGTTCACCTTAGAAGCCAATAAGTCCTCATAGATCACTCTTCCCCTTTCCTGAACAGTGAGTGGTTTTTATTAAGCACTGGGGCAGCTTGACTATACAAAACACAGCAACTTGGACTTAGAAATGTTGCCTCTCTTAGGTCCAAAACAAGCATAGCTGCCAAGTTATCCCTTTTTTAAAGGGATTTTCCATTATGCTGAATAGGCTTCCTCGCGAGAAAAGGGAAAACTTGGCAGCTATGAAAACAAGGTCCTGGACATCTTACCAATTACCAGTAGTTATCTGGATAACACAGCCCTGGTAATTGGGATGGATGCAAGAAATGCATCTCTTTCCTATTTAGAAGTTGCCAGAAATGTGCAGAGCTCTAACTCTCAAGGGTCGTAGAGAGGATACTGGTGGACACTGCTTAGGTCTGACTTCTCTGATTTGAAGAAGAAATCCAACTGTGCAAACAATCATGTTCATTTCCAGTGCTTATGAAGTCTCTATTAGACCAGTGGTAGGGAACCTGTGGCATTCCAGATATTGCTGAACTAAAACTCCCATCGTATTTCTCTATTGGCCTTGCCAACTGAAGAGAGTCAAAGACCAACATTATCATCCCTCGCTAACAGGACCATTGGTCAGGGATGATGGGAATTGTAGTCCCAAAACATCTGGAGGGCCAAGTTTGGCCATGCGTGATCTAGAGAGTCATAAGTTGCCCTTATCTGTTGTAGATGAATAATCTCACCCACTTTGAAAATGCAGCTAACTAGATTGATACTGGGGCAACCAGTGCATTCAGACTTAGTGATAAATTCTAGTTCATAAATATGGGAATGAACCTATGTGAGCATCAGGACTCATATACTTCCCTCTTCAGCACAGTTGCAAGATCAGAAGCAATGGTCCCATTTTTCACTAAGCACCATTTATGTCTGAACAAACTGTGTTTAACCTTAAGTGTGGTTTACTGAAACAAATTAACTTTGTGTTTATGAAGCTGGCTTGTTTCAATAACCATGGTTAACATTAACCACCATTTAGGGTTCAAAACAGAAGTGAACATTTTGGTTCACTTCCTTGTAGTTTCATCAAAGGAGATGTGGGAGTGCAGGAGTCCAGCGCTTGTCTAGGCTCATTCCCTTAATAACTATAGTTTCTTGTGATGTCTGAAAGCAACCATAAATCATATAATGTTTATTATTAATTCAAAGTGTTCTGAACTAACCTTTGAAGTAAGGTGGCCTGGTTACTGAAAGGAGGATGGTTTGTCTATTAATTTGCAAAAGTGATTGTGTGTGACATGATCTAGTGTCTGCTGCAATATGGTGTAGAATCAGCCTTCCTCAACCTGTACCCTCCAGATATTTTGGTGTACAATTTCCATCTGCCAGAGTCAGTATGGCCAGAGATAAAAGGAGCTGTAACCCAAAACATGTGGAGGATACCAGGTTGGTGGAGAAGAGTGCAGATGCTTCTGTGCCAGGAGACCTAATTACCTCCCTACCTGGCAGTCTTTTTTGCCATTTCACTGTTTGAGGTTTGCTTTTAGGGAGGTCTTAGTCTTCTGATGTGTTTTGAAAATAGCTAGTGACTTTTGCCACAATTTACTAATAATTAAAAGAAAAATTACCATCTGAGCATGTGTTTTTGTTTTAAAAAATCTGCCTCCATTAGATCTCTTAAAACCACCAAGAGGTAAACTTATGAGAAGAAACTTTTTGAGGTCCGGTTATATGTTTTAGGGTCGAGATCACTTCCACATGTTTTGTAAGAGGTACCTCTGAAATGCAACCAGTTTGTTTTTCGGAACTGTTGGCCATTAACATAAACACACAGCTTGCTTTGCTGCTTTCCACACAGGCTGTGTACACAGAAAAATAGCCAACTCCCCCCCCCCCTCTGGCCACACAAATACAGAAACTGCAGTGCTACAGAGGGGAAGAGAAACCACATGAATGGATCAGACAAATAGAAGGGAAAGCAGTGGGTGAGAGAGAAATCAGGAGGGCAAAAGTTCGCATTCACTTCCTGCAGAAGCAGGTAGGCCTCAAGCAGTGTTGGTGCCCTAGAATCAAGTTCATGACCTGGGTTGGGCTTGGTTGGGGTCGGAGAAAGCCTGCAACTTGTTTTAGAGCACCAGGCCTCCAAAGACTCAAAAGGGTTGATTGTTTGTGGCAACAGTAATGAGGCAGGCACTGATACTGGATTAAACTACAATATTGTCACAACTTTTATTGTATACAGCAGCAACAACAAAGGTTACTGGAACTAGCTACATTATTGGGTGTGGGGGCCTCAGTCGTGACTCTTTGCACCTGAGGACTGGTCTGGCTGTCCATTCCTGCCCCTTAATTGCCAAGACAGGAGTTTGACTAATATAATAAAGCATGCAATGAAAATCCAGTAATTGCCCCACTAACTACTCAAAAAACTACTCAAGGGAAGGCGAAGACCATGCACATCTTTGTCCAAACGGCATGGTGTCCAAAAATTTGTTCCTGGCTCCCTTAGAGAGCGACCCTCAGATGACTGAGGTATAGGGTTCCGGTGAAGGTGCGCCAGAAGCAGGCTGCGTTTAAGACGCTCCGCTCAACTTGGAGCGTTAAATTCGATAGCGTTTGTCTTCGAGGGGGGGGAGTGGCGCTAAACACCCCCCCGAAAAAAGCGGGAGTACGGGTCTCCCGCTAATATAGTGAAAAAGCGGCGCGAAACGGCGGAACTGCGTAGCGGCACCGCTTTGAATGGTGGAGCTACGGAGAGGAGCCAGCGCAAAATAAAGAACAGACGACGCTGCAGCGGCGCCCTAGACCCTGCCTGGCGAGCACCAGAGCTCTTCGGCTTGGAGATTAAACAAGAGCTACCGACCCGTGAGTGTTGAGATTGCTTTTATTGGACTTTTAAAACAGACTCCGGGCGGGCGGTTAAGCCGAAGGAACGCCTAATATACCGCTGATAGACTTGCTTTGAAAGCCCTGCGTGTGGGGAGAAATTTTGAGAAGGGAGGCAATCACCAAGACAGCGTGGTGGAATATTAGTGAGAGAAAATTAAAATAGACGCTGCAAGGGCAGATAAGAATTGTCATTAAAGATGGAGACTTGCCAGTAGCTGACTCATGTCGGTGTGTTCCTTTCCGGCGTCATTGCGGAAGTGAAGATAAAGGAACAGCAGCAATAGAAGCGGTGAGAGGAGAGACCAGCAGAGTTAATCTCTGAAAGATACACAGCGACACCCAGTGGATTGAAGTGGTAACTGAGGCTCTTTCTTTCTTCTTTGCTGCTCTCATTTAAAGACATTTTGCAAACTGTGTATGAGACAGCTATAAGACAAATACCCACTCAAATTTTATTTCCTTTATTTTAAAAAAAAAAAGAGAGAGAGAGAGATGAGACCCATTTAAGGAAGAACATAAGGGAACTCCCAATTAAAAGGGGAAACAAGGTATCCGGATTGAAGAAATTAAAGAGAATTAAAGAGAATTGAAACACAAAGAGAACATATAAAGTGAAAATGGCAGGCAGACGACAGAATACAACAAACTCAACAGTGACAGCAGGTAACCAACCAAGAAGACAATCAATGAATAATGAAAATGATGCTCTGGCTGACTTAAAAGAGCTGATAACTGAAATGAACAAAGCATTAAATGAGAAGTTGGATACAGTGGACTCAAAAATTGAAAAATTGGACTCAAAGATTGAAGGAAATTCTAAAATGATTGCTGATTTGACAGGACAAATAAAAGATCTACATTGTAAAAACAAAGAACTTGAGAAATCGGTTAAAGATCTAAATGCCAAAGTAATTAAGCAAGAAGAAGTAATTAAGAAAATGACAGTGGAAAATAGAGAATTAAGGAGGACAAAGGAGAAAGAAGAGGAGGAAAATAAAAAAATAAAGAAAGCACAAGAAGACCTAGCAGACCAACTTTCATTACTTGAGATGAAACAGAAGTCCACGATTCTACGGATGAGGGGCATTCCTGAGTCAGCAAATGAGCAAATAGAAGAAAAAATAATTAAGGAATTGTCAAAATGGTTGAGCGTCAATGAGGAGGAGTTATTGATGGATGTGGATAAGATCTACCGAATCAGATTAGACCGGTCAAAGAACATCAGAGGCCCCGGGGATTGCATGGTTTTTTTTAACTCAATGTTACTCAGAGACAAAATACTGCAAAAGAAAAAACAAGAAAGTCTGATAATAGACGGGAAAATCATCTCTATATATAAAGAAATTCCCAAGAGGATTCGGCAGAAAAGACAGAATTATAAAGTATTGACGGATGCCCTATCGAAGCAGAACATGTGGTATGTCTGGGAGTTCCCAGAAGGGCTCACGTTTACATTCAAAGGTAAAAGGAAAACGATCAGATCGGCGGAAGAAGCGGAAAGATTCTATAACAGACAAAAGAAAGAACTGTTTGGGGAAGAAGAAGAGAATTAAGACGAACTGACTCTAATTTACAAAGGCGGATAATTTAGTTACCAACTTTTGATTTATTTCTCGTGTACATGATGGAATTGTAAACAATAGTTGCCCACCCTTATTGCTTCCCCCCCACACATAATTTCTCCCCTTCCCCTTTTTATCTTTAATCCCTCCCTTCCCCCTTTCCCTTCCCCCCTCTTCTCTTCACCCTCCCTTTCCCTCCCCCCTCCCCCCTTTTTCTTCTTCTTCTTCTTCCTTCCTCCCCCCTTTTGGTTGCTCCTATCCCTCTCTCCCCCCTTCCCCCCTTTCTTTCTTTTTTTTCTTCTCCTTTTCTTATCCTTAAGAGTTTTTTTTAAAATCAAGCCGGCATTGATAGCCTACAACTGGAGTGACATAATAAAGTTATGAATTTAAAAATTATTTCATGGAATATTAATGGACTAAATGATAAAATTAAAAGAAATAAGACGGAGCATATATTGAAAAAAGATTCCTGGGACATTATATGTCTTCAGGAAACGCATGTATCCAAAGATCATGAAAGGGTATTAATTAATAAGAGGTTAGGTACAGAATTTATATCATCCGACGTGAAAAAGAAAAGGGGGGTGGTTACGTATGTGAAATCTAGTATAAAGGCCGAAAAGATATTCCAGGATAAGGAGGGAAGGATGTTGGGAGTGCGCTTGACGTTGCCGACAGGGAATGTGACAATAATTAATATTTATGTACCAAATGGATGTAAATTGGATTTTTTCAAGAAATTAGGGAAGAAGATGGAAGAATATATAGATGAGGAAGAGGTAATCTTACTAGGGGATTTTAATGGAGTTGTATTACCGCAACTGGATAGAACAAAAGGAAAAGGGAAAAATAGAGGTAAATTACCGGACGTTTTTTTCAATATAATAAGTAATTATGAATTAAAGGATGGATGGAGAGTAAGAAATCCCGAAGAAGAGAAATTTACATATTATTCTGGGGCTAAGAAGTCGGCGTCAAGGATTGACATGATCTGGGTGTCATCTAAATTAATGTCTAAGGTAATAAAATGTGAAATACTAGCAAAATCTATAACGGACCACAACCCGGTTATGGTGAGAATAAGAGAATATAACAGATTGATTAGAAGATGGCGATTGGATGAGAGAATTTTAAATGATGAAGTATTTGTTGAAAAGGTTAAAGGTTTGTTGAAAGAATTCTTTAAAAATAATATTTCAGAAGAAATAGATTTGACAACAACATGGGATGCAAGCAAAGCCTTTATTCGGGGCATATATCTTCAACAAAAAAATAGGGTTAAAAGAGAGAGAGAGAAAAATATGGAAGATGTTAGGAGAGAAATGGAGGAGAAGGAAAAGGAGTTAGCTAAAAAACCAGACGATAGGAATTTGGTAATGCAGATTAGACTCCTACAAAATAAATTATCCACATTGACGAGCCACGAAATTGAGAACAAAATAAAATGGATGAAACAGAAGACATTCGAACATGGGGGGAAAGCAGGAAGGCTTCTAGCATGGCAGATACGTAAGAGGCAGAGTGAAAGAATGATTACAAGTATAGTAGATAAAGGGAAAAGGTTGAATAATAGAGAGGATATACAGAAATGTTTTGTCAAATTCTATAAAAATCTGTATAAAAAAGAGAATATTGATGGAGAAAAATTGGGAAACTATTTTACCAAATGTGATATAGGTCAAATTAATGAAGAAGAAAAGGAGTTACTTAACAAACCGATATCAAGACAAGAAATGTATGAGGCTGTTAATAGATTGAAATTGGGTAAGTCACCCGGAACAGATGGTCTATCAAGCCGGCATTATAAATTGTTTTGGGAGGAGATAGGTGGTGTGTACCAATTGTTAGTGAACGAAATTTTAGAAAAGGGAGTGTTTCCAAAATCATGGCGAGAAACATTTATAACATTAATACCAAAGAAGGAGGGAGAGAACGACCAGGTGGGATCCTTCAGGCCGATCTCTCTACTTAATGTCGACTATAAAATCTTCAGTGATATCCTAGCCGGAAGATTAAAAAAGATACTAAACAGGATCATTGGGCATGACCAACAAGGCTTTTTACCAGGGAGAAAAATGTCAAATAATATGAGAATTTTCCTAGATTTAATTGAATATCTAGATTGGATGCCTAGCAAAAAAGCAGCTTTTATCTTCTTGGATGCCGAAAAAGCCTTCGATAACTTGACATGGGAATTTATGAAAAAATCATTGGGGAAAATTGGAATAGGGGGCAAATTTATAGAGGGGATAAACGCAATTTACAGCGAACAGAAGGCAAGATTGATATTAAATGGAGAAATAATGGAAGAATTTGAAATCCAAAAGGGTACCCGTCAGGGATGCCCTTTATCTCCTTTGTTATTCATTTTGTCAATTGAATTTCTGTTAAAAGACATCCAAGGAGACAAAAACATCAAGGGGATAACATTGGGGAAGAATATTTATAAAATTAAAGCCTTTGCTGACGACGTGATCTTAATGTTGGAAGAACCATTGGATTCGATAATTAATTTAAAGGAGAAATTGCAAAAATATGGGGAAGTGTCAGGCTTTAGAGTTAATATGGGAAAGACCAAGATGATAGTCAAAAATATAGGGAAGAAAGAAATAATGGATTTGGAGAAGATTACAAATTGGGAAATAGTTAATAAAATTAGATATTTAGGAATTGTTGTTACCCCCAATAATATAAATTTGTATGAGAACAATTATCTTAGAGTATGGAGGGAGATTAAAAAAGATTTGGACCGTTGGAAAGAATTAAACTTGTCCCTATCAGGAAGGATAGCAGTGATCAAAATGTCAGTGTTGCCGAAGATCCTGTTTTTGTTTCAAATGTTACCTATCATAGGAAAGAAAGAAATTTTTGATTCGTGGAGAAAAGACCTAAGCAAGTTCATCTGGCTAGGGAAAAAAGCGAGAATACAATATAAATTATTAACAGACAGCAAGGAGAGAGGTGGCTGGGGGGTCCCGGATCTCAGACTATATTATGCCTCCGCATGTTTTTGCTGGATGAGGGAATGGATAGTACTAGAAAATTGTGAACTCTTGGAATTGGAAGGGTTTAGGAATAATAAAGGATGGCACGCGTACCTATTGCAAGAAAACAAAGGAAAAGATAAAAGTTTTATAGATCATATAATTAAAAAATCGGTATTTAAAATCTGGGAGGAATATAAAAACCTATTAGAAGCAAAGACGCCCTGGTGGGCGTCACCATTAGAAATGACAACGATGAGTGGCCGAGGTAAAAATAGAAAATGGCCAACCTACCAGGAATTAACAGTAAAAGAAGGGGATCAACTTATATTAAAGCCATATGAAGAAATTAAACATCATTGTACAAGTTGGCTACATTATTTACAAATACAAAGCTTATTTAAAAAACATAAAGAAATAGGATTCAATGAGGGCAAATCTAAATTACAGGAAATTTTGATTGATAATACGGCTAAACCACTGTCTAAGATGTATAAATTTTTATTAGAGTGGGAATTAAAAGATGAGGAGATAAAATCTGTAATGATAAAATGGGCTCAGGATGTAGGAAGACCAATCTATAAAGTGCAATGGGATAAATTGTGGAGATCGACAATGAGATTTACAGCGTGTTCAGGAATTAAAGAAAATATGATGAAGCTCGTATATAGATGGCACCTGACGCCAGAAAGGCTAGCTAAAATCTATAAGACAGAAACAAAAGAATGCTGGAAGTGCCAGGAAAAAACTGGTACGTATTTTCACTGTTGGTGGGAATGTAAGAAAATATATAAATTCTGGAGTGAGATATATGAAAAAATGAAGAAAATGATAAAAATTACGTTTGAAAAGAAACCTGAATATTTTCTATTAAGTTTAATCCCAGAAAGTATACCTAAAGATAGAATTAATATTTTCTTATATGCGTGTGCCGCGGCGAGATTAGTACTAGCTCAGAAATGGAAAGGAACAGAAACGCCAACAATCCAAGAGTGGCAAATTAAAGTAGTAGAGTTTATGAACTTAGCAAGAATGACGGCGGCAATTAGGAATATACCAAAACAGAGAATAATAACAGAATGGAGATACGTAGAAGAGTTTTTCAAAAAAGAAAATATCAAAACAGAGCTAGTGATTTGTCTGGAATAGAGAAAACATGTAGGAAAAACTTAGTTGGATTTAACAAGAGGGAAAGCAAACTAAAAAGGGAAATAATAGCAAGAGAAGCGATATGTTGGCGATTGGAAGCCAATTTTAATTTAAAATGAATGGATTTGATGGAGATAGGCCCATGTGTTAAGATCTAAGCTGGGGCTAATTTTCCTTCTTTTTTTTTTTCTTCTTTCTTTTTTCTTTTTTCCTTTTCCTTTTTTTTTCTTTCCCTTTTCGTTATGTTATGTTATGTTATATTATTATGTTATGTTATGTTATGTTATGTTATGTTATGTTATGCTATGTTATGTTATGTTATATTATGATAGGTTTGCCTAAGTTGATTTTGTATATTATTTGTAGTCTGATGGATTTAATTTATTTAGACCAACCTTGATTTGTTTACTTATGTTGATTAAGTTACGTTGGGTGGCTTAAATATGTAGTTATGTTATTTATATTACTTGATATACTATAGTATTTAAGTTGCCAAGTTATTTTATGTTATTAAGTTACTTTAAATTTTTTTTTTTTTTTTTTGGTGTCTGTACATCTTTTAAAATTTTCTAATAAAGTCTATTTTAAAATTTAAAAAAAAAAAAAAAAAAAGATGACTGAGGTATAGGGTTGCCGGACTCAATAGAGGACAGGACTTCTGTGCCTTTAATTGCCTTAAAGAGAAACCAGCAGACCCTTTGTTTAATTTCCAAGCAAAGGGTTTGCTGGTTTCTCTTTAAGGTTTCCAGACTCAAAAGAGAGCAGGGCAATTAAAAGGCACAGAAGTCCTGTCCTCTATTGAGTCTAGCAACCCTACTGAGGTAACTGTAAATCATTTGTGACCTGCCAGATTTTGCTAAACTGCAACTCCCATCAGCCCCAGCAAGCATGGCCTATAGCAAATGGGAGTTCTAGTTCAATAATCTCTGGCAGGACAAAGGCCCCCTCACATGGGCCTTAAATAAAGGGAAGCAACTCAACTCTTGGCCCTGGCCTGACATTCACTCGTGTCACCTGTCTTTGGCTGCCACTAAATCTGCTTGACACATCTGCTTGTCTGTCTCTGAATTTTCTTCTTGCCCCATTTGCTTCACTAAAATGAAAAGGGATAATAAGTTGTGCAGTTTCCCAGTTGTTCAGGAGCAGCTGGTTCTTGCATACATCACCCTCACTTTCCAGTTTATTGAAAACAGGAATGTAGGTAAGTCCTTGTACGAAATCCATTGCATCCTCTTCATAGCACTGGCTCAGTAAGATGGTTCCAGTTACAGAATTTTAAAAATTATGCAGACTCTGTTAGGCATTAAATAGCTCCCCACATCACTGGAACACCGGAAGAAGAATCCCAGTGATGTGTGTGTGTGCGTGCGCAGTGGTACCTCGGGTTACAGACACTTCAGGTTACAGACTCCGCTAACCCAGAAATAGTACCTCAGGTTAAGAACTTTGCTTCAGGGTTGCACGGTGGCGGCATGGCAGCAGCAGGAGGCCCCATTAGCTAAAGTGGTACCTCAGGTTAAGAACAGTTTCATGTTAAGAACGGACCTCCGGAACAAATTAAGTTCTTAACCTGAGGTACCACTGTATAAACAGCTTGCCATATATATATATATATGCGCTGTGAAATAGAAATACCATATTTCCCAGGTCTCTACATCCCAAGGTGCCCACACGTCTGCTGTCTTTGTGAGTTTGTCATCTTGCATGTGTGCGTCACATTCCTCTTTTCCTCTTCACTACTGTCCTTTCATCTCCTTGAGCTTTGCTTACCACTTTCATCCATAAATTTGTTCACGGTATCACATAATGGATTTGATATCCTGCTGATGCTGTATTTCACCTCTTCTGCTTCTATTAAAAAATAATTGATACTTATTTCCCTTACACGTTTGAGGGTGCAAATCAATGTTTCATTCGGTGAGTCACACTTTGGCAACACAGTGTAATCTTACCTTTTTGTATAGGATTTCTTCGCTGGTCTGATCTGCTAGACCGTGTGAACGCATTGCAGGCTTGTGAATATACTGACTTTGGAAAGTATATTGTTTTTCTTGGCATCTTGTAAAGGAATAAAATAAGCATTCCTGACTTAATATAGTAAGGGCTGCCTGAGTTTTGGCAGCACTTCTGCTAATAGATTGCTGCCCTTTGGTTCAGGCATTTCCCAGGGTTGCCGCTGCTACATGTTTTGCAATTCACTGTCAGCTCAGTGTATGAATTATTCTTTTTGGGAAGGGGGTGAGGAATCCATATTATTCTAAAAGAAAAATAAGATTTATAGAGTTCTGCTGTCTTATATTCTTGTTTATGAATTTTCTGTAAACTTTCAAGCTGTATAAGGCAAATAAAAATTAAAGCCACACTAATTTAAGGAGCGGACCCTAATGTATTTCAGTTTTCTTCACAAGCGTCCACAGTAAAGTATTAACTTCTTACAACCAAACTGGCAACATTAATATTGGGGGTGGGGGTGGGGAGTGCTGTGCTTTCCCTGCCCATGTTCCTGGCATAAGTCACTTTTCAGAAGTTATTTGTGTTTCAGAGGAAGTCCCCATAGGCACCAAAAGGAATTGAAAGTTGCACCTAGTTTGGCTCTTAAATTGTTGAAGATAGTTCCCATGCCAGTTTGACACATTCACAAATGTACCTTGCTTGATTCTAATCTCCACATGCAACAGAATGAAGTTGTAGAATCCCGTTGTGATAAATAGACTGTATTTCTTCCTTGTACCTCCTGCAAGAAAAATAATTAGCACATAAGGGGAAATATTCTACCCCAGAATACTTCTTGCTGTGCTAGTTTTCTATTCAAAGTCAGTGATGTGGCAGACTTCTACACTGGAGGTTGGGAGGAGATTAGTACTAGATTTTAGAGTCTGCCTTGACCTATATTAGATTGAATCGGATCCCTTTGAAGCTGATGTAAGTGAAATCTCTTTTACTGTTGCCTCACCACATTTCCAAATCCACTGTGGATGCCCCCATCACTATCCTGCTATGCAGCAAACATAAAATCCTGCACTTACTTGAGTGTTGCTGTCCAGGCTGCTGGGAACCTAACCTTGCAATTATTTCTCTTCCTGCACAGTACAGTACAGTATTAGGTGGAAAGCATTGTTTAGCTTAGATCCTTGCCACAATGAGAAGTGATGGCTGGCTTAAGTCCCTAAATGCTTCTCTTGTCTCACCCAGGTAACCCAAATACATTTGCACTGGGAGAAATGTGATGGTATCTGTGCCCACAAATGCTGGGTGCAAAGCTTTTGAGACTAATTATTTTAACATCAGCCTTGACTTTCAGAATTTGAAATAATACGTGCTGGCTCTGTGTTTTATGAACATTACATGAGGCCACATGATAATAGGATGATTAAAGGAAGGAAGGAAGGAAGGAAGGAAGGAAGGAGGGGGCGCACAGAAAGGAGAGAAACAATGACTGTGGTTTGCTCTGGGCTACATAGTTAAGTCAGTGACTCAGCATGGTGAGGGAGGGAGGGAGGGAGGGAAGCACTTGGAAAGACTTAAATCTAGGCATGTCCAGGCTTCTTTCATCTAGGCATGTCCAGGCTTCTTTCATTTCATTATGTGCTGCTGGAAGGCATTTAATTAGCTCCTCTGCTTTAATAACTCTTTACTCCCCTTTCCCTGAATATTGTATAAAGATAAATTAAAAAGCAAATCATAATCGAAGCTTCCAAAATACTGGGCCTTCCCCGCAATAAATTATTCTATTCCATATCCAAGAGAGAGAGAGTAATACTGTTTTCAAAAATGTATTTATTGAACAGCTTTCCTGTTTCATTTAGGCAGTCGTGAGGCTGGGATGTGTCTCTGTTGTCCTCTATAAAACATTATGCACACCTGATGGTCCTGCTTAAATTAATGGATTAAATAAATAACTTCAAATGAAGTTCCTTCTTTGAAATTGGTGTTCATCAGTTGTCAACAAACTGGCTCATATTAGAGTTTTAAAAGCACTGTGATAGTTTGCCTTTGTTTTAGCTTCAGCTCATTTTAGTCGCCCTTTCATTGTCATTCAGAATTTATAGGTGCTGTTAATTCTTTTTTACGAGGTGGGAGCATTCCTTTGACATGTTTTACTGTAGATTGCTTTCTAAAATGCTAACCACTCTTTGAGTTGATCCAGCAAGCAAGAGACATTTATGACTTGCAATAGGATTTCGGATATGCACCTTATACTGGATTAGGACCTGCATCGGCAATTTCCGTCCTCACCCTTCCCCTCAGGTGGGCGGGGTTTGCGACATCGCACGAGGCTTACCTGGAACAGGTGCCACCCACCTGCTCGGGTTGGCCTATGACCTGCCACCTGGCCAGGTAGGACAAAGGACACCTGGCTGGGGTGGGGTGGGGTGGAGTTAAGGCCAAGGAAAGTCGGCTGAGCCTTGTAGTCAAGCCTCTTTGTTCTTTCTTCCTGCTAGAGAAAAGGATTCTGTTCACAGGGTTTCTGGTACAGGGATCATGTGTACAGAATTTGGCACTGAACCGGTAACCATGTGTGCAGAACAAAATGTATTAAGTCATGTCTGCCAATACCTGCAGCAATGATTACCTTTGCAAACCATTCCCCCTTTCCCCACCTTTCCCAAACAAGTGGTACGTAGCTGCTAGTCCTATTAATTGCTTAGGCAATTAGACATTAATGAAAAACCCACTGCTGCACATGCATATCTCTGGGTAGCACCAATAACACTCTAATTTGCTAACACAACACACAGTTTTAATCCTAATCTGAATTTTTAGGCCCTTTTGCCCCCCCCCTTTTTTTTAAAAAATCCATTCCCATTCTAAGAGCCTTTACAAAGGTAAGGCTTAAATTACACCACTCTGTGCTGTTTATGCAAATGCGTTCCTGATTATTGTTCATGGAAGAGGCACTTGTAATGCAAATGAGCATTTCCCCCATGTAGCACTCCAGACGTCACAATATTTGTGCTCTTTGATTTAACTTTAGGAGCTCAACAGGATTTAGAAAAAAGAAAAAGGGAAGGCCGCCTTTACCTTACATAAATTGATGATGATTGCCATGTTGAGGAATAAGAGGAAACTGACAAATGAGCATCTCACACATGTTTATTTGAGGATTTCTGCCTTAAAATGCCTTAAACAAAAGATACAGAACTTGGTCTCTTCTGGAAACTCTCTGTACATGACACATTCTGCTTTGCAAAACGGTGTTTTATAACATCTGCTGAGGAAGGGAGTTTTGCAGCTGATTTTGTTTTAACCCCAGAAAGAGAAGGCTAACTCTTTCCAGAAGGCATGTTGAATCCCACAGATGATCTTGAGCCAAGTCATACAGTTCTTGACTTTGAACTAGTGTTTCACCAATATTGGCCCAGGCTTGAAGACTCAGCACAACTGCAAATAATTGCATTACTCACCAACTATTTATTATATAGCTCGTTTTCTTGCCAAAAATAACCCGAAGCTATGAAAATATGTGTCTGGCTCTCAGGAGATCTATTACACTTATCAGGGTTTGATCTGATAGATGAATCGCTTTAGACAGATCATAGAAAACATTTTGTTTCAGGATCCGCCCCCCCCTTCTCTGTGCCTCAACATAATATTTCCCTGCTTTAGAAGTTTTCTGGAAATTAACAATAAGTGCTATGCTTAGGGTGTTCCTGTTAAGGGTGAACTGGCCTATAAATAATGCTAATTTATCTCTCTAAAGCGATGGACATATTCTTTCGTGAAAGATGTCTGCAAGAAATACATTAGTTTAAAAGGATTAGATTAATATTTTATGACTGGATATTTACTTAGTTTTCTGCTTTGCTTTTTTTTTTAGCCACATCAATGGGCACAGCAGTGGAAAGGACTTTTGTAAAAGATGGGGCCCTTGGCAATGATCAGGGCTCCAAGAAGGGAGAAGTGCCATCCCTTTAGCATTTCTACTGAGACAGCAACATATCCTGAGCCAGTGGTTGTACTTGGCTACTGCTGAACCAGCAACTGAGCCTTTTGCATTTGCTTCCCCTTAAGCCACGGGTGTCAGACCCAAGGCCCGCGGGCCAAATGCGGCCCGCGAGACCTCGCCATGCGGCCCGCGAGACCTCGTCATGTGGCCTAGAGCGCCAGAATGCAGGGGGCGCTGAGCAGCCCGCCCGCCGCCCGCTGCCGCCACTGCCACCGCCGCCGCCGCACTGTGCTGCCTGGGGCCGACTCCCGCGTCTGCAGGGGGGCGTAGTTGGCCCCCTGCACCAGCCCCTCCCCGCCGCCGCATCATACCCTCTGCCAGCCAATAGGGCTCAGGGGGGCGGAGTCCAGCTGCAGCGGGAGAATTTCTCTTTGCTGGGCTTCCGGCGAGGCATCACGGCGCGCGCCACGGAGCTCCTGAGGGCAGCCAGCGTGTTCGCGCTGCCCAAAGGGCTCCTAAGCCACTGAGACCGCCGCCGCGTGAGTGCCGGGGGTTCCTGTTGGCCCCCCCCAGCTGAACAGAGAGAGAGAGAGAGAGAGATCGACCCTACTGCGCAAGTGCCATTCATTTCCATGGGAGTTCGCCCTGCAAAGCCCCCTGAAATGAATGGCGGCGGCAAGAGTGGGTCGTTTCCTGAGCCATTGAACAAGGTTAGTGGCCGCTGGAGACGCAGGGAGGGAGGGAGGGAGGCTCTCAGAAGCAGCCGGAGCCCACCCGGGCAGATTAACCCTTGGGCTGCTGGGTACCATCAGCTCATTCACCCGCTGCCTTTCTTCCGCTGCTTTCGAGAGAAGTCCGGTTAGGCGGCAAGGCTGGAGTTGCAGGCTGATGCAAAGGAAGGGGCTTGAGGAGCTGGGGACGGGGAAAGAGATCTCTGCTGGCACCAGAGAGGGATGGCTGGTCTGGCAGTTTCAGCTCACGGAGGATTGTTTTCTGTTTGAGAAGTGGGGAGGCTATTGACAGGGAAGCGATCGCTCACTTTCCCTCTGGAGAGCTCAACAGCTGCTATCGGGCTGGCAGCGCCTTGAAATCAATTTTAAAGAGAGGGAAAGGGGAGGAGAACAAGCGGGGATGGATGGAAAGAAGGCGGGAGGGAGGGAGGGAGAGAGAGGAGGGAGGGAGGGAGAGAAGGAGGGAGGGAGGGGAGGAGGACAAGCCGGGAGCCTCTGAGGGGGAGAGCGAGAGAGCTAGGAGACAACGGGGAGCAGCCGCTTTGCAGCCGGCCTCAAGATCTCACATCTATACACTCTCCGATCTATGGCAAGGAGGGATAATATTTGTCAGCTGCAGTCCTCCCCCACCTTTTCCATTCTAACCCAAGAAGGGAGGGAGCTAATGTCTAAGAGGCATTTCCTCTCGGTTCCAAAAACAAAACAAGAATTAGCCCATTATAAAAGAGGAGAGAAGAACCCCGCAAGCGAGTAAAATCTAGTCAGAAAAGTTTAAAAAAAAGTTAATGCCTTGTGTTTGCCATATGTGTAATAAACAGTGTTTGGCAATATTTGTATGTTTTTTTAAAAAATTACTCTGTTACCAAAAATCATTTTTCAATAAATTGTACAATAATTGTACATTTGAATACCTACTTGCCATTATTCTGACTATGTTTTTGCTTTCAGAGCTAGTTATTACTTACATTATTACAAAAAACAGTAATAATTGAATGCAGTGACAATAATTTATAATAATAAAGAGTGGACACATAGTCCTACAGATACAACCGGCCCTTTGAGGGTGAGCAAACTGCTGATGCGGCCCCCCGATGAATTTGAGTTTGACACCCCTGCCTTAAGCAGTTCATTAATCAGTCACTAGAGTTTGCCATCACCCCAGAATCTACCTGGACTTTTCTATTCTCCTTCCCTTTATTTTTCTCCTCTTGTGCTTCCACTTGACAAACAGTATACAATGCAAAAATTAAAATACTAAGTTAGAAGTGTCATTAATATTACTGAATTCTTTAATTGTTTGAAGTTGCCATTACATTTACCTGATATAGGAGGAAAGCTGGCTGTGCTTATATCTTGATTCATTGCTCAAGTTACTATTTAAGTTGCTTGAGTTGCTATTGACTAATGATTATTTTGGCCCTCTCTATTCTTAGGGGAAGTTGCCAGTCCTCTTGCTCGGACGTTCAGGAGAGTTACGGCCTGGTGAATTTGTGGTTGCAATTGGAAGTCCATTTTCTCTTCAAAATACCGTGACTACTGGAATTGTTAGCACCACCCAACGGGGAGGCAAAGAACTGGGACTTAGAAACTCTGATATGGACTACATCCAAACGGATGCAATTATCAATGTAAGTCACTTTCCACAAAGCCATTCTCTTGCATTCATGGTTCCCACCTCAAAATACATCCAGATTCTGTTGCTGCCTTGTCATTCATTCCTATAAAGTTGATGCATTAGGATTGGCCAAAATTGTTTCTTGGAACATGCAAAGGAAGCAATTTGCAGTGATCTTTCTGGTTGCTCTTTAAAGAGACATATTTTTTATTATAGTTAGCCGAATTCTCTTAGAATTATTAAGTGCAGGCAATGTTCATCAGAGGTCTTTAAAGATCCATCACAGAGTTTGCCAAAATATCACATTGCTGTTCTTTTGTTTGCTTTTTTAAAGAGACAAGCTATTTTTTGGGGGGGGGGGGGACTAATAAGACATCTACTTTTAGTGCTTCTTCTGCTAGCCTTGAGAGAAGAGGTAATTCTTAGGGAGAATTCTCAGTCTAATTCTCAGAAAGTTGGGCTAACTTCCTGTAATCTAGGAGTGTACAGAATTAAGAAAACCGACATATTTTCCTAAGCTTCGTTAGCAAGGCCATCAAATAAATGAATCAGTGTCTAGCAGTTTTTAGACTAAAAGAGAGGCAAAGGTGACCATGAACTTTACTGGAAAAAACAGAAGTTTTAGAGATGTTTAAAGGAAAGCATCAAAATTATCATTGAAATTTAGTGGTCTTTCGTATAAAACAATACTAGGTAAAAGTTCTCCCTGTCTTGTTTTATTCAATGAATGGCAAAACTGAATCCCCTGATTTAAGTACCTCCACACAGGAGAACTTTATTTTGGCTGCTATGGTAGTTTGTTTGGTCTGTAGTGTGCTTTGGTAAGCCTTCCATATCAGCCCCCTTTGAAATCCCTGTTCCTTCTCCAAGTTCTTGGCTTCATGCTTTTGTGCCCTTCCTCTCATGAGATTGCATGTGTTAAAAACAGTGTGCATTTTTTCCACAAAGTGTCACATATTGATCGTAAAGGGTTTTCTTTTCCCCAGCCTAACAATACAGGAGGGGTCTGTTAATCCTTAGTCCATCATTAGAAAGTTTAGGCATTCTAGGCTACATAAACTATATCAAGTTTATTCCAACCAGGTTTGTATAGTAACCTCTCCATAAGAGAATGCTGTGCATAAATGAATGTGAACCCCTCCCTCCCAGAATGTTTTGTGCAGCAACTCTATTTCAAAATGTAAAGAACTGTTGTAAATGGGAGGAAACGAAAGATTAAAGACATTTCCCCCCCTTCTAAATTCACAGTATGGAAACTCCGGAGGACCTTTAGTAAACCTGGTAAGAGTTCCTTTCTAATAGCACTTCTAACTGATGTTTTGGATTTTACTATTGATTCTCTTGCCTCTCCATCCCTTTCCCCCATATTGGTAGAGGAAAGCTAACAAGTGCCTGTACAAACATCAGACTCATTAATCATTCTTTAATGTTGGTGCTGGTAAATGGTGTGATGCTCTTGGAGTTCAGTATTCAAAACATTTACTGTGTGCATATTTCAAAATGAATGTAATGCGTAACATATTTGCGTACTTTCTCAGTAAATAATAATATTATTTAGAATCTTATTTCCACCCTGCCCCAAACTATTTCCTAGGCATATAAGAGGCTGAAAGGCAGACTCCCTGTGTCTGTTAGTTTCTTATGTTTACTGCATGATTCTCTCTACCAGCATGTTAGCAATATGATTCTGTGTAAGTCAGAATTAAGCACCCAAGGGGGTCAAAGGGAGGCTGACCCTTTTGGTATTAGTTTGTGATATTTCTGTGCCACTGTCTGCATAGCCAGTGGACTGTGTGCAATTCAAAAGCTTGTGCTGTACAAGAACATGGAAGACTTGGATTCTAATGCCATGAATAAGACACTGTCTGTTGGCTTTGCTTTGTTTTGGCAAGGTGGAAAATGTAGAGATTGGCTTCACAAAATTGCTGAAGTGTATTATCAAGATTTGGAAACCCCATTCTATGAAGCAGTGAAAAGTTTTGCATAAATAGTGGCACATGAAGAGGTTCAGCTAGTTCTTTCTAACATGCTAGTTTTACAGATAAATAGAATAGAGTCCTCTGAGGATTGCCTTGAAGCCATTGTTGAAGTCTTCAGTTTTTTTAGGTGTGACTTCACATTTTCCTCCATTGAAGGCTGTTTGGCAGCTTTGGCAAAATTATTATTGTTAAAAAGAAAGTTTTCTATGTCATATCCTTTAACAGAACTATTGTTTACTCCAAAACCAAACATTCAAAATACCTGTAAGGTTCTGTCCGTTTTGATTAAAAATAAAATAAAATAAAACTCAATTTAGTCCAGCTACGATTATGGACTGCTTTCTTTTTTTCTTTTTATTTCAATGTAACAGAGTTCCTTAAAGCAAACATGTTGAGTAAGTCTTGTTGGAAAAATAAATCTTGAAACCAGTTGAAGGAAAGTTTTTTGGTTAGTTTAAGTGAAAGTATCAAGCTGTTGTGCAGAGCATATTTTTGCAGCTAGAAAAGACTGGGGCGATGCCTGATCTCATAACCAAGTCGTATCCTTGAGTAGAACTGTCTGTCCTAGTTTGCAACAGCGGTCTCAGCTCTTGGGCAGTAATGTCCCAGCTCTGCTACCTGACTTTGAAGATGCCAGGAATCGAACGTGGAGCCGTATGCGTGGCAGCATGTCGCATTGTGCTTGATTGTCTTGATGTTAAACACTGGTCCTTTCATACCCCTGATAAGAACTCGGGAGTCTCAAAGCGGGTGGGGAAGAAAAAGAGTGGAGGATGCTTTCACCTAAATGAAAGCGTGGGAGGGGGGGCATTAAATTTTCCAGGGTACATTCAGTTCATGATCAGTTTAGGAACAGGGAGCTATGACAAAGAGATCGCACGCAAGGTCAGCAGCTCAGGTTAAACTGTGATAGAAACTGCAGTCTTTATTTGGGCCGCTCATGCTTCCTTAATTATTCACACTACTGCAGGATGGTGAAGTGATTGGTATTAATACTCTGAAAGTCACTGCTGGGATTTCCTTTGCAATACCATCGGACAAAATTAAAAAATTCCTCACTGAGTCACACGACCGACAAGCTAAAGGTACTGTACTGTACTGGTAAAGTAAACCTTCAGTCCTATACACACTCAGTTACATGAGAATAAGTTCCATTGAATTAGTTCAATCCTACACGTATCTGCCATTCTACACAGTATACAAAAGTCACAGCACTTCAAACTTCAGGAAAATATTATCCCACCAGCAAATCTTTCACCCTCGTGTGCTAGTTTATCATAATATTGTTTACGTGAGATAATGTTCAACAATACTACTTCCCGCTTATATTCTGAAGTGGTACCTCCCATAACATTCTGCTTCATTGGGGTAGAATGTCTCCTGTTCAGATGGGAAAGGCAAATCAAAATAAATGCTACATTTTCCTTCTCAAAACAGGAAAAGCTGTAACTAAGAAGAAATATATAGGAATACGCATGATGTCTCTTACTCCTAGGTAAGTTTAAAAATTACTGTGGATGTTTCTGGACAAGGAATATACCAGCCTGGAATTGCCACTCTTTGTTGACACCAGGCCCACTGGCTTGGCCCCAGGACAGTGGGGGCTCGGGGCTGCGCACATGCGTCGAACATCAGCACACCCCGCAGCATGCTGATGTCATATGCACATGTATGTCAGTGGGCGTGCTGACATCAGACGTGCAGGACCCCATGGCTTGCACGGCCCCAGCTCAAAAAAGTGTGGGTGCCCAGCCCCGTCATGGGGAATGTTGTGGGGCTGGAGTACCCAGGGCTCCCCACCCAGCTAGCGCTTATGGATGACACCTTTTATGGGGGAGTCACACTCCTCAAATTGCTGCCCTCCTTTGTTTTCCCCATACAACTTCCATCTTTTTTTCTTAAACCATAGAAAACCTTCTCTCCCTCTTTCTTAAATACAATGTCTTTGATGAGTGCACAAAGAAAAAGTGCAATTGAGGCAGGAGGAATGAACCATATTGAGGATATGGTTGCTACTGCTTCACCATTTCCTGTTTGCATTGCCCCTTTATCCATTACTTTTCAATGAGAGTTTTGCCAGCTCTGAGGTGTTGCTGAGGGAAAGATCAGCTGGAAACTCTTGAATTACATCATATATGTTTGATCATATCACTTGTTTATTATTGGATCATTATGTGTCAACATTCATGTTCTGGATGATTTTCATTTATTTTAATTTTTCAGTTCACTTACATTTTGTGGGTGGGGAGGACATGGTTGGACCCTTGTTTATTTTTCTGGATTACCATTGCCATACACTGCAGCCCATTTTTTTAAATTTGCAGAGCCAACGAACAGATGGTTTTCATCTTGTCCCTGGCAATTGTTAAGTAGCAGAGCTACTTAGCAGAAGAGCTAGAATCTGATATTCAGAGACATAGAAAGAGTTGACAAAATCTGCCCCAAAAAAGGAGAAAACATTCTCTACTTGCAAGCATCAGATGCTTTCTTAAACTCAAAGGGTTAGGACATTTCTAGATCTAAAGCAACACTGATTTCAAAAACCAGTATAATTGCAAAATGAACAGATTGGTAAGGCAAAAAAAATTCTGCACTTCTATCCAGAATAATGTTCCTCAATGGCGGTGACATGTTTTTCTTTCTTTCTTTAGACTTAGGAAATTTGTAGAGGTTATGTCAAAAGTAAAAGAGTGGCCTCTGTGTTGTGTTGTTTTGCTTTTCTGGAAATATGTTTCTTATTTAACTTGATTGGGTTTGTTTTTCCTAGCAAAGCTAAAGAACTGAAGGAGCGCCATAAAGACTTCCCTGACGTCATTTCTGGAGCCTATATTATTGAAGTAATTCCAGATACACCAGCTGAGGCGTAAGTTAAAGAACCCCTTTGATTCAAAAACCTGCCACTATTCACTTAAAGGATAAACACCTAGCAGGCCTTTAACTATGTTGTTTAATGGCAGGAAAGTTGTTACCCACAGATGACATCTGCCTGCTATTTCAGGAAATCTGTTGGTTTCCCAATACCATAAATCTAGAAGATGATTTTTGCCATTTTGCCATTTGTTAGAGACTTGTGCAATATTTAGAAGAGCGGGGGAGACTAACAGACTGTTTCTCCCAGCTGCTGTGCTTATGCAGTTGCAAAAGGTTCACATGGGAGGATCACAAAAGCAAGCCCACAGTTGTCCCAAAGCTGGGAGCTGACCCAGCAGTTGCGCTTATCACTGCTGCACTCAGTACTTGGGTACGGCTACAGTATCATGGGATTGTGTCATGCAGTCGCTGCTAGAACAGGGTGAAAGTTGTAGCTGCTGGAGTTCCTTGTATAACAAGAATAATAATTTATAGCTACTATTTGCATAGCATTTTCACGGGGCCCCTGATAGCACTGAGCTCTGCAAAGCAGATCAGTGCTCCTTTTGGGTTTCCTGTTCCCCTGCCTCTTGCAGCCCACACCTGAACTGGAAAGAAGATGAGGTGGAGCGGTAGCTCTTTGCAGGTCCCATAGCAGGGAGAGACAAAGCAACACCAGTTTACGGTGGTCTCTGCTGCCTGTTCTGCCTCCTCCTCTGCCTCCCCTGGTCCTCTTCCCTGCAAATGATCCACACTTGTCCTTGACGCTCAGCCTCTTGATCCAATGCTCCTTGGTCACAGCCCTTTCGGCAGCGCAGCCTGCTTTTATGCCCCGCAGGTGGCCTCCTGGGACACTGTGCTCACTAGGTCTGCCAGTAAGGCACAGCCCACATCTCTGGGGCCATCGTTGACCCATTCAAATTTGGTGGGTAATCCTGCCAGCCTCTGATGTTGGCTGAGGCCAATAGAGACCATGCAGGGCTGAATTCCTTTCCCTCCTCTGTTCTTGTGGCCACGCTGGGCCGCAACAGTCACCACCATTGGAATATGCCGGTATGCGCTCTTTTTTCCAGTGGTGGAATGCTTGCCTGGCACCTTCATTACATTTCTCTTCTTCTGGAACCTTTGGCTAATTAAACAATCAATGGCCTTTTAAACCGGTGTGTGTGTGTGTGTGTGTGTGTGTGTGTGTGTGTGTGTGTGTGTGTGTATTATTTTTGTTTGTTATTATGTTGTGCATTTTTTGTGTTTTTATATTGTAAACAGCCCTGTGATCTTTGGATGAAGGCGGTATAGAAATTTTAATAATAATAATAATAATAATAATAATAATAATAATAATAATAATAAATGATGAATAGTACCTTTCTCTTGACCCATAAGCACATATTTAGAATCTTTGTGGCCCCCATGCTCATTTCTTAAAAAGGGGGGAGGGTTTCTGTGCCTCGTTGTTGCACAAGTAGCTTGAAATCACCAGTAATTTAATGCATGCAATTTAAATGTTTTTATTTGTACAGCATACTATGCTTGTTTTCATGGAGCTGCAATAAGAGAGAGTAAAGTAAAACTTTCTCACTTTCACTTTGGTGTTCCCCCTTAAGCATCATAAAACGGCAGTCTGTACAAGAACTTTTGTGTGGAGGGGGGAAACACTTCTGAAAGAAGTGCTTGTGTAAGGCATTTCCCTGCATGAGACAGTAGCTCGTGACGGCTATAAACTGATTATGTTTAGGGGTTGAATCATGTCTCATCCCGCTAGCTGGGTTAATGTTTCCATAACTCAGAGCCAGAATTTTTCTACAAGAAGGGGCAGGATGATACAGGGAGAAAGATGCTGAATGCTCTTCATTTGCCTTAATGCTGTCAGTGACTCTTCTGCCATCTCTGTTCAAACAGCACCATCCACCTTTATATATGGATTTATTCTTGCTGAAAAAGCTCAACTTTGATTTTTCTGTCACCATTGAATGCACACAGGTTAGAGTAAGGAGACGAGCTAAGGCAATACCACCTAGAGAGCATAAGAAATCTATTTTGTGTAGTACCAGTAGCACAAAGGAACTAGAAAGGCAAAACTTTCTAAAAAGGATCTAGAAAGGCCCCAGCTTTTCAGAACATGTTCCTGCCATTTGTCCTTTTGAATAGCTTCTCTCTCTATGTCTCTCTATCTCTCTGTCTGTCTCTCATCACCTGTTTTGCTAAAGATCTGTTGTATTCTTGCTTAAGAGTTGTGGGTTTGGTATCTTGGGGGTGGTTGTTACAGAAAGCAGCTATGTTTCTTGCAGTTGAAGTAATTATTTTCCGCCTCTCTCTATTTCAGCGGAGGCCTGAAAGAAAACGATGTGATTATAAGCATCAATGGGCAACCGATACTCTCTGCCAACGATGTCAGTGACATTATCAAAAAGGACAATACACTCAGCTTGGTAGTACGTAGGGGCAATGAAGACATTATTTTAACAGTGATACCTGATGAAATTGACCCTTAAGTAGAAACATGAGCTGGATTTCATGTTATCTGTTAATAGCAAGCAGTGGACTGTTTATATTATCTCTGTGCTGGTACAGGAAACATTAGACTTTTGACCAACAACCTGCATGTTCAGTGGAACTGTATTGGCCAATAAAATAATTTTCATGTAATTCTGAGGTACAAAACCAATGCAATCTTCAAGATGATACTTCTGTTCTCTATGTATGCTTTGTATTCTCTACAGGCTGCTCCTTTTGTTAATGTTATTTCTGTGGTCAACATCTGATCCCACCTACGTTGCAAATGTATCACTACTTTGAACCAATGCTTTCCCAAAGTTAAACCACAACTAAACCATACATTGCATTGGTGGTCCCCCCCCCCTGTAGCTTTAGTTTTCCTGGAAATACAACTGTTTATATGAGTGACAGATGACTAACATGTTTGAAATGCTCACTTGTACACACACAGCCCAAGTGATATTTCCTTACTGAACCCATGCTGATTTTTTATTTTATTTTTTAAAAATCCTTGTTTTCCTAGATTAATTAAAATATTTCCAACAGTATTGTTGTTTGTGTTTTCCCTGATGAAAATTCATTCAGTATTGTTGTTTTTTCATGTTTTCAATGCCTCCGTATCCCAAACTCAAGGCACTGCATATAGATAGGTAAAGGTAAAGGGACCCCTGACCATTAGGTCCAGTCGTGACTGACTCTGGGGTTGCGCGCTCATCTCGCGTTATTGGCCGAGGGAGCTGGCGTACAGCTTCCGGGTCATGTGGCCAGCATGACTAAGCCGCTTCTGGTGAACCAGAGCAGCGCACGGAAACACCGTTTCCGTGCATATAGATAGAGATACATAATTTCATTACATATCCTTGCAGATACAAATGGATTATGTACAACTTCCAAACTCACCTCTCTTCACTGTACTTAAAGGCTGATGTTAATTTTTTAGAACCACATTTGTCACATTTATGGGAACCTTTGTGAAGTGGGTCCTTAGCGAGCCCTATGCAGGATTGCCTCAGATTGCAATTTTGTGCATTTAGAAAGAATACTAAGTGTGTAGTAAAGCTTGTGTTTACTACTGGCATGGTTTGTTTGTTTCTGCTATGGATTTTATCAAATTGATTTAAGAATATGAGAGGAGCCCTGCTGGACTGGCATTTATGAGAAGCAGAAAGCAGGACATCAGTGCAAGAGCCCTCTCTCTCTTATGCTCCCCAGCATCTAGCAAAGCATTCAAGTCAGTGGTGATCATTATATCCTGCAGTAGCGAATTCCATAGTTGTAACCATGCATTGTGTGAAGAAATATTTCCTTTTGTCTGTCCCAAATCTCCCTTGATGATCAGGCCAACCTCGGATTGTGGTTGGTTGGTTTTTTTTAACATAATATCGCTATTGAATTAATTTGCTGCATATGCATAGATTGACCTTAGTAGTTAAATGAGCATTCAGCTTGTGGCTCATTCTAGATTTAGAATCATGTGATGATTCAGTCAATGCATATTAATGTAAGCTTCAAATGACAATGTACTGAACTGCAAGCTCTGCAGATTCATTCTAACAATGCACAGCTTACAACGGCAGTCCTTTACACCCAGTGCCATACTTCTGGAAGAGCAGTTTTCCAAGAGTGCACTGTGGTTGTGCAAACAAATGGAAACTTGTAGTATAAGAGACTTCTGACTGCTGCGTCCCTAGTACGTTCATACATTCTTAATAGGCTGTGCTGCTCCAGTTCACCCATCACATGCCAAACAACCGGAAGTCAGATCCTGTAGCTAGAGGCAACTCTCAGTCTAAAAGCAGTTTTGCAATTGCACTCAGATTGGATTTTATTGGATTGACATATGATTGCACAGGTGCACAGACCCTCTTTGTCTGTCTTCCTCCCTCTGCTTTTTAACATCTAATTAATTATCCTTTGAAACTGACGGTCTGTGACTCAGTATGCTGACTAATGTGATAGGATTCTTATTCCATGCTTTGCCATTTCAACTACATAACACAGACATTTCACACAATAGGAGGATGTGTTTAGATAGAGTGTTGCTTTGCTGCTCTCTACGTGGTGGGACATGCCTTTCCTGTGATCCTATAATGCACTGATTGAGAGATGGCAAATAGTACAGGTTTTTTTTTTATTGGTGAATCAGTTCCAACCCTGTGGTTCATACCTAAAAGTGCCCCATAAGTTGTTATACTTAGAGTCTATTTTCTTCCTAATCGTGCTATTATTATTAGCTAAAAAAGGTAAAGGTAAAGGACCCCTGACAGTTAACTCCAGTCACAGATGACTCTGGGGTTGCAACGCTCATCTCACTTTACAGGCTGAGGGAGCTGGCGTTTGTCCACAGACAGTTTTTCTGGGTCATGTGGCCAGCATGACTAACGCCAGCGCAACAGAACACCGAAACCAGAGCAGTGCACGGAAATGTTGTTTACCTTCCCACCAGAGTGGTACCTACCGTATTTATCTACTTGCACTTTTTGGAGTGCTTTCGAACTGCTAGGTTGGCAGGAGCTGGGACCGAGCAACGGGAGCTCCCCCCTTCGCAGGGATATGAATCACCGACCTTCTAATAGGCAAGCCCAAGAGGCTCAGTGGTTTAGACCACAGTGCCACCCGCATCCGACCAAGGCTCATATTATGACAATCTATCAGAACAATAACAGTTTGGGGATTTACTCTTTTGGTCAGGATTTGTCTATCATATGACTTGGCTTTTAATCTTTCTGTGCCCTCTCTGAGGAGCTTGGGTTCATCCCATGGTTTGAATTATTCCAGTGGTAAGAGCACAACCGGATCTGCATATATTTTGAAAGAAAGATGGAATCAAGGAAGTAATAGGAAATGCTTAGAGAGCAACCTATATTGCCACCTAGTGGGCAATAGATTGTCTTTCACTAGGTGTCTTGGCAATACCTGGAGTTCATTGTTCCTCTGAGTTACTTGTAAGTAACTTGGTGCTCTCTTCATCCCTGGTGCTCCGGTGCTCTCTTCATCTCTGACCATTGCCCATGTTGTCTGGGGCTGATAGCTTCTTACTGTAAGACCTGGCTGTTGGATGAGATGGGTCCTTGGCATGATCCATCAGGTGCTTGTTACATTATCCTCGGAGTTGTCCCAAATGTCTGTAGTGTGCCAGACTGAGAGGACTGTAGCATATTAATTATTGTAGGTGAAGCAATGTGTCGTTTATGATTTGCATGTCTCTGACATGTGCAAATGGTGGATTCCAGAAGGGTAGCCCTGTAAATGTTTCTGGAAGCACAATTAAGAGTCCTGTGGTACCTGACATTTATTTTAGCACAAAGTTGACATAGGCAAGAGCCTATCTACTTCATTGTACACAGCATCTGATCATGCCTCAGATGAGGAAGGCAAAGGGATGAAGGAATCTACCAGTCTTGGGGAGAAATATAGAATGAAGCACAAGTTGTTGTTAGGTTGCATGATGTTCAGATGTGTTAAGCCAAAACCATAAGAAGGTTGAATGCACACATTCAGAAAGAGACTATTTTTAAATTTTCTTTCTGAGACTACATTTGCAGCTATTCTAGGCCAGTTAATTATTAGATGGCTGAGGTTTTAGATGGCCAAATAAGCCCTGGGTGATACAGTGATACCTCGTGTTACGTACTTAATCCATTCCAGAGGTCCATTCATAAGCGGAAACTGCCCGTAACATTAGGCGCACTTTCACTTATGGCGCCTCTCGCTGCTGCCACACTGCTGGAGCGCGATTTCCGCTGGCATCCCGGGGCAAAATTCGCAACAAGGGGCATCTACTTCCGGGTTAGCGGAGCGCATAACCCGAAGCATTCGTAAGGGGGACGGTACGTAACACGAGGTACTACTGTATTCTGTATTAGTGATACTCATGGTAGACCCAATAAAATAGATGAACCAGTAACTTAAGACTGTTGATTACAACATGACTTAGTTTGATATCATGATACTACTCAACATATTTGAAACTGTATTGATTGTTCCCTGTAATAGTGCTGGCATCTACTCTAAAACTCCAGACCAGTCTAGATTGGGTAGTGGTTTCTCCTTTCTTTGCATGACTGAATCATCATTGCTGACTCATCATGTCATCCACACTGATTGAACAGGCAGTGTTACTTGCCTGAAAACTAGACAGATGCTTGTTGGCTTCAGCGACTGGTGGTTTAACAGCCTCAACCCAGCTCTATACCTTCCATTAGCTATCTAGTAGTGGAGAACAACTTTATATGCCAGACTTATTGCCACCCCAGTGCAAAATTCTCTTCTAAATCAAAACTAAATCTTCTCTTAATCAAAACCAGGATAGCTGTGTCTCAGCTGCAGAAGTAGAACTGGTTGGAAAAAATGTGCTCAGTGGTACATTTCATTAGTCATGTACACTGATATTGCAAATTAGTAAAGCAGTAGGATTTGCCAGTTCTTAATGTCTCTGCAGAGCCATGCAGATGATTTCCATTTCTTTTCCTAACTCTTGACAGGCCCCTACACAAAAACCCTTCTCAACTATCATTTCCTATTTCTCTGACTCAGTGATGCAGTGGATGCTGTATATTATCCCTGCAAAATGTGAAAATGTAAGAGGAAGTTCATCTATAGGCCAACATGTCTGGGATATAGTTGCAGAATGTGAAGGTTGAGGCTCTTTTGTGTGCGCTGGAATAGTGAAGCTTGGAGAGGATATCCGTGGTGAGGAATCCTGGGGACTGAATGATTAGGATGAAGCTGGTTAAGGTTGGATGGAAGAAGGAAGGAAGTAGTTGCAGGCTAAGAGACAGAGAGAATGATAGAACACTAGGTCTTAGGAGTATGACTGTGAAGGGGAGGGAGCACTTCATATTGTGCACCAAGAATAAGCCATCCAAGCTGTAAGCCCTTTCAGTAAATGTATATCTCAAAGCCTTTCATACTGATTCTATAGATGTGCATGTTCTGCCACCATGACTTAGATAATGCAATATGTTCAGCAATCTGAACTTGGCTTCTATCAATGGAACGATGGCACACAGATTGCAATGTATGAGAAATGGTATTTTTTTAAAAAACAAAACAACAAACTTATATCTAATCACTGTACATATGCCATCAATAATGTGATAAAGCATATATCTAAGCAATGGAGCAGTTCAGATGGCATAAGTTCAACATCTGTGAATGGAGATGAACTGGGTGTCCAGAAAGCATGCACACATTTGCAAAAAGGAAATATGCTGACGAAGACAAAACCTTTGCGGGAAGGACCATAGATCAGTGGCAGAGCACATGCTTTACATGCAGAAGACTCCATATTCAATCTCTGGCACTTTCACATAAAAAGATCAGGTAGCAAGTGATAAGAAGGACCTTTGCCTAAGATGTTGGAGTTCTGATGCTAGTCATAGTAGGCAACATTGGGCTAGATGAGCTAATGGTCTGATAAGAATAAGCTTTCTACTTCAGAAATTGCTCTTTCAAAGGGTTCAGTCCTCCACTTGCTGTAGGAAATTGAGATGTCTTCCTCCAAAAGGATGCTTTCAAGTAAATGGCCCAGGACAATAGGAAGCTGCCTTATACTATGCCACAAGAACATAAGAAGAGCCTGCTGGATCAAACCAATGACCCATCTAGTCCAACATCCTGTTCTCAAAGTGGCCAACCAGATGATGGGAAGCCAGCAAGCAGCACGTGAGCACAAGAGTCCTCTTGCCTCCTGTAGTTTCCAACAACTGGTATTCGGACACATTGTAGCCATTGATAGCCGTCTCCTTCATGAGTTTCTCTAATCCTCTTTTAAGTTAGTCAGACCATTGATCCTTCTAGCTAGGTAAGCAGGGGGTGGCAGCAGCCTAGCCTCCAATGGAAGGGAGTTCTTTTGCTCTACAGCCACCACCCATTTACATATCACCTAGGGCCAGGGGCACAGAATTCCCACTGCCTTACAATGGTCTCCTGTATGGTAGGGGAACAGCCAGCTGAATCCCAGGTTTCCTGCTTGGCCATTTCATCCCCTTTCACTCTTCTAGGCACCTTAAGAATTAGTAGCACAATTCAAGTAGCCGAAGCCACAAGGGAGGTTAATCAGCTCTTACATGTAAAAAGGAAGGGGAGTGGAGAAGTAGCAAGTGTGCAGCTCACAACTGAAACAAAACACCATATCATAATATTGGTCTTAAAGGTAAAGGGTAAAGGGACCCCTGACCATTAGGTCCAGTCATGACCGACTCTGGGGTTGCGGCACTCATCTCACATTATTGGCCGAGGGAGCTGGCATACAGCTTCCAGGTCATGTGGCCAGCATGACAAAGCTGCTTCTGGCGAACCAGAACAGCACACGGAAACGTCGTTTACCTTCCTGCTGTAGTGGTACCTATTTATCTACTTGCACTTCGACGTGCTTTCGAACTGCTAGGTTGGCAGGAGCTGGGACCGAGCAATGGGAGCTCACCCCGTCGCGGGGATTCGAACCGCTGACCTTCTGATCGGCAAGCCCTAGGCTCTGTGGTTTAACCCACAGCGCCACCCGCATCCCAATATTGGTCTTACCCTATTGCAAACTGACATTGCAGAACTTAGTCCCAATGGTCGCCTCCTGTGCTGGAAACTTCAGCCATCATTTGCAGGTTGAGGGTTTAAGAGGGACAAGGATGTATGACCACAGTCCATCTTAAAGGGTTTCTTACCTATGTTAGTTCTAACAGCTGGTGCTTTCCAGCCAGTCATAAGTCATGTCATATTTGGCAGGCAGAGTTTCAACACTGAGGGGCTCAGCTAGACACCTCCTGGGAGCAGGGGGTGAGGGTTATCACCGGTAGGAATTGCCAACAGGATTTCTTGATCTCCTTGCTAGAAAGGATTTTAAAGGAATTTTGTGTGTTTAAGGAAAGATCTGCCTTATTCTCTAAGCATAATAGAGAGCCAGAGACCAGGCTTTGACAGATCCATGACTAACTGCTTTCATTTGTTTCCATTTGACTTAGTTATATGACTAACTTTAGCTGGAGTGAGGCACATGTTAGAATTAAGAAGAGGCCTTTTATTTCACTTTTTTAAACAAACATGGATCATACAGGAATGCCATCAACCAAGTACAGCAGAGCAACCCATCAAACAACAGTGCTATACTCTAAGCAGACAAGGGTTGTTGCTAGGGAGCCTTTACTGATGTGCTGGTTTCTATAATGAATGTGTTTCTCAATTATTCTTGTGGAGGCATGCTTTGCCAGAACGGAAAATCTATGTTGCTGTTTTTCTTTTAAAGAAAAGATATGTGAATAAAGAACTGGCAGGAAACTAGTATTCTGCTCATGGATCTTTCCAATGTGATTACTTCCATGTGTTTGCCTAAGAAACTATTCATGTGGAATAAGAAGTTGACTAAACTCTAGACTAAGCAGTGTAGCCACACACAATGATACTTACCGCCAAAATAGGTAAAAATATATGTCTGAACAGTCTCTATGGAACTCCTGTTGATGATAATGACAGATATGATTCTAAATTAATATGCCTAGCTATTCCTATACAAGTAGTAACCAGAATGCTATTCCTAAACAAGTAGTAACCAGAATTGTTTGCGGAAGAAATTGGATGGGAGCAGAGTATGTTGCACCAAATGGCTACTGAAACTTCATGAAGCCTTGCATATGGTTAGATTACATATAACATTGCATAAGAAAAAGCTTGATCCGTTTAAAAATAATGTTTCCATTTTGAGGGTGTTTAAAAGGAAATTGTAAAATATTTAGGAACTGAGTTTTTGACTCATATTTATCTACATACAGTCATACCTTGGATCTTAAACACCTCGGCTCCCAAACAAATCAGCTCCTGAATGATCGAAACCTGGAAGTGAGTGTTACGGATTTCGAACGTTCTTTTGGAAGCCAAACATCTGACGAGGCCTCTGCAGCTTCCAATTGGCTGTAGGAGCTTCCTACAGCCAGACAGAAGCTGTGCTTTGGTTTCCAAATGTTTTGGAAGTTGAACGGACTTCCAGAATAGATTCTGTTTGACTTCCAAGGTACGACTGTACTTCTATAGGTTTTATGGAAGACTGATTATTGTAAATTGCCTACTCTGGAAAGCTTAGTTAAGTGTGTTTTACTGCATGAGGCAAACTCCACTGTAGGAATGGTCTCCTGCAAGAAGAGCAGTGGTGATTTTCACAATGCAAAAGAGACTATATACCTGAGCATATAACAGCAGCATGCTTTTACTTCCCATTTATACTCATAAAGGCAAGATTTTTTTTTTGAAAAAAAGAAAAATAACGATCAGAGCAATCACTTTATTCATCAAAGGGCTGCCCTTCCCTGCAGCAAAATAGCCATTGCTCAAGGCAGCAAAAACCTCACCATAAGGAAGTTGTTGGCACACAACTTTAGCTTTATTATGTTGCACCACCCACTGCAAAACAACAGTCATCCAGCTTGCAAAATAAGTGACTTTAACATGACCAGCATACTGCTTTAGACCACCCAGCAACTGCAAAAGCAACATTTTTGAGTGGGTGAGTTAAAATTGCCTGGTCATCAGCGCAGCATATTCTTCTTATTACATCTTCAACATTCATGCTCACCAAAGAAATGAACAATTTATAAACATAGTTGCAGAAATCGTATTGCCCCAAAAGTTCTTTATGCTCTCAAATCCAAGCTTAAAAAGCTGAGTAAGCCTAAGGCATGTGTGTAAAAGTCATAGCTGCCAAGTTATCCCTTTTTAAAGGGATTTTCCCTTATGCTGAATAGGCTTCCTCGCGAGAAAAGGGAAAACTTGGCAGCTATGGTAAAAGTTCAGCGAGATGGTATCCCAAGCAGAGCAAATACCACTTCCTAAGCCCTACTGGCTTGTTCCAGCCAGGGTAGAAGTTGAGCAGCCTTGCCAGTTTTGTATTTTTCTTCCAGTTGCTGTCAAAACCACGATACCATGTCAAGGACTAGCAACATTTTTTGCCTTCTGGGGGGACAGTGTTGGGGCAAAGGGAGCTTTAGATCCCAGGATCACCTGCAGTCTGCCCTAACATGCTTCCTTTCAAGTCCTACTGCCTGTGGCACAACACTAGCTATGCCTATGAAGTTTTCTGCAGGTGTACAAGAAGCTCCTTCATGTGCATAAGTGCCAACCAGCTGGCATTGGAGTAGCACTTATGCTGCATTATAAGGCCCCCTCAGTTGGCTTTTGTCTAGTTTAGGGTTGCCATCCATCCGGACATATCCAGAATACGGCAGCCGATGTTGGAATTGGCAAAAGACAAACAAAACAAAAGTGGACTGTCACTTTGTGGAATATGGCATCCCTACCTTAGCTCGAATTTGAATTTGCACATTTCACAAAACTAGATTGCTTTTTAATGAATTCGACGACATTGCCACAAAAAGATAAATCTACATGATATGTATCATTGCAATGTGTATGTCATGAATTCTAAGCTTGTGTATCATCCGTGGAAAATGCATTGACTTTAATCAGGTTAGGCGTTTCAAAATCTAATCAAGACCAGCTTTCTATTAACATAAACTACAGATCTCAGGATTTGGGGCGGGGGGCTGTGCGCTTTAAATATATGGTGTGCATTTTAGCTGTATTCTTACAATGCAGAAAAAATTCAGTGATTCTTTCCTGATCTTGAACTGCTCCAGTAATATTTGAACTGCTACAATCACAAGGGATGGGTAGGCCACATGGGACGCTCTTCCCTGCAGTCCAGCTGTAGGAACTTCCCTTCCCACATGTTTGTAGTTACCAGAATGTATTACCAGAAAGGAATGGGAACAAGCTACTGGGTCAAGGGAAGGGGCAACATCAACCATGCCGCGAGGAACTGGCTCTTGGGCAATGTGTAATAGAAAACATGCGAACCAGCTGCAGAATATTCAGATTTAATTGCTTCTTCTCTTTTGCTTTTTCCTTTCTAATGCACTGTACTTACACACCCAGAACGATGAACAAAGGAAAATGAATCTGAACCAGTGCAATGATTGCATGGTGTCACATACCACCTGATTCTCTCTACCACTTGGCAAGATAATACAGAAGATTCCACCAGCTGTTCAAATTACGCTGGGTGGGATAGCTTAATCACTTGTACAATTCTTCCAAGTGGTAAGGAGAAGTTCACTCAATACCACGCAAATGCCTAGATTGCTGCCAAGTGAGAAAAGGAGCAGGGAAGGGATTGCCAAGTACAAATTCAGAATATGCTGGGTTCAGAGGACTTCGTAGACCATTCTCCATACCCACCAATGTTGTTCTTTCTTTCTTTCTTTCTTTCTTTCTTTCTTTCTTTCTTTCTTTCTTTCTTTATTTCAGGTAACTCCCAGACCCTTGGCTTTTATATGGAAAGTTGCACTGTGCTAAACATGAGTCTAAATGTGAAGAAGTGTTTTGCAATTCCACGGTCAGTGGTACTGGTTTAAACACCCAGAGTGATTTCCCATTCTTATCTCTTTATCTCGAAGTGAATTTTATTACACGGTGTAATCATGTATAATACATATACATCACATTGGTTTGTTCCCACAAATAGTTTTCATGGAACAGTTATTGGCATAGTAGAAACACTTTGTGGTAAAAATGCCAGGGATATTATAAACATTTGGCCTATACATGCATTATGTGTGGTGTGCCCATTTCAGGCATGTTCCATATGCCCTCCTCCTGGAAGAAGAAGAAGAAGAAGAAGAAGAAGAAGAAGAAGAAGAAGAAGAAGAAGAAGAAGAAGAAGAAGAGGAGGAGGAGGAGGAGGAGGAGGAGGAGGAGGAGGAGGAGGAGGAGGAGGAGGAGGAGGAGTTTGGATTTGATATCCTGCCTTATCACTATCCGAAGGAGTCTCAAAGCGGCTAACATTCTCCTTTCCCTTCCTCCCCCACAACAAACACTCTGTGAGGTGAGTGAGGCTGAGAGATTTCACAGAAGTGTGACTAGCCCAAGGTCACCCAGCAGCTGCATGTGGAGGAGCGGAGACACGAACCCGGTTCACCAGATTACGAGTCTACCGCTCTTAACCACTACACCACACTGGCTCCACAACAACAGCCCTGTGAGGTAGGTTAGGCTGAGTGAGTGACAGGCTCAAGGTCACCCAGTGAGCTTCCCTGGTCTCCCAGGTGCAGCACTCTAACCACCACACCAAACTGGCTGTCAAGGAAGACATTTGCCTTCCTCCACAGACACTTTCCTAGCAGATACATTCTTTCTCAGCATCCCTTCAGTAAATAAGGGTGAAATATGAAATTAATAAAGTTGTGATATGTTTTAAACATAAATGTGTGATATGATGTGATACATATAAACTATGCTTGTTCATGTCCTTTCTTTCCCCAAGATGGGCACAAAATAAACTGCCAAGTGGAAAAGATGCATAGTAGAGAAACAAGTCTAAAGGAATTTATTTCAAACTGTAATGGAATGAAGTTTCCAGCATCTGCCCATAAACTGAGTAAAATAAGCTTACAATTAGACCTACCCGCTGTTGCAACTGTGGTTGATGAAGCTGTATCATTTTAAGTTATAGTATAATTTTAAAAAGAAACCAACAGGATTATCATTATGAGGTGCACATCTTTGCACTGAATACAATCATAGCTGCCAAGTTTTCCCTTTTCTCGCGAGGAAGCCTATTCAGCATAATGGAATTTCCCTTTAAAAAAAGGGATAACTTGGCAGCTATGAATACAATTTCGCAAAGTTATTTCGTTGAATGTCCTTCAAAAAGAAAAATCTTGTCTACAGCGGGCAGGAATAAAGATTACTACGGTAGCTTAAAATATAGTTCCACAAGGGGGAGCTAAATCTTTGCATGTAAAGCATTGGTCTTCAACTAGGAAGCACAGGGAATTTTGATTTCTCTCAGTTTCTTATTTTTCTCTCATCTTAAATTCAGCCCTTCACATTTCCACATCAGTTTCCATGCTCTGCTTGCTACCTTGCATCTTGGTCACATAACTCCCTGTTCTAAGCTTCTGGCTCACATTGCTTCTAACTACTCACATTGCTCCCACCTTTCACTTCTCTCAGTTCTGGCTTTATCTTTGAACTAACTCAGAGCTGAGGGAACAGAGCTGCACCTGTTTGGCATCCCACACTGAGTCCCTTTGATGCCTTGTCCGCTTAATGGCTCATCCTTCAGGCAGGAAGCAGGAACTTCTTCCTCACGCAGGAAGCTTGGACTAGCTTAATTAATTTCCAACACTTGGTGATTCCAGTGGGTTTAAAAGTGTCTAGCACCCAGGTTAATAAACACAGGTTTGGCTTAATACACATTAGAACAATACACCTGGGTCTGTCACCCAGTCTTAACACTCCAAGCATTAAATTCTAACACCTATCTGATCCAGGAATTTAGGGTGTCTAGCACCTGCAATACATTTAATAACTCACAATTTGCTGCTCTTTCAGAATACCTAAATCCAGCTGCCTGAGGAAACTGCCTTGCAAAAATCTAATGGCACAACCAGCCCTGCTGAGCCCAGACCCTTATGAGGATAAAGGCACTTATAAGGGGAAGAATTCCTAGGGGAAAAGTGAAGTACAGTGGGATGCTTAAATGTTTCTTCCTGTCCCTTCCCTGATGCCAAAAAAACATTTCCTGAGGGTCTTTTTCAGGGAAGAAGGAAGTGTCAGGGCCTTGTTACCTGTAGCGGTATTTCTTCCTTCCTTTTCCCAATGTAATCTGTTTTGTCTGGATTCCCATCTCAAATATTTCAGGTGACTCCCAGACCCTTGGCTTTTACCGTATATGGAAAGTTGCACTGTGATAACATGAGTCTAAATGTGAAGACGTGTTTTGCAATTCCACGGTCAGCGGTACTAGTTTAAACACCATGAGGAAATAACCTTCACCCAGGGTGTTTTCCCATTCTTATCTCTTTATCTCTCAGTGGTTTTTCTTACAATGTGTAATCATGTATAATAAACATACATCACATTGGTTTGTTCCAACAAATAGTTTTCATGGAACAGTTATTGGCATAGCAGAAGCACTCTGTGGTAAAAATGCCAGGGATATTATAAACATTTGGCCTATACGTGCATTATGTGTGTGCCCATTGCAGGCATGTTCCATATGTCCTTTGCCTGGACTGGTTTGGTTAGATTTTATGTCTAGATTTCATATTTATTTAAAAGCATTTTTTAAAGGTGATTTAAAAAATAAATAAATCTCTAAGCGATGTACAAATATACAATTTAAAAACAACAAGACCATACAGTTAGAAACAGAGCTAAAATAAAAGAACCACTAACAGGGTTATAAAAAATAGGAATTAAAAAATGACAGAGCCCAATATTATGGGAAGCCTGGGCAAAAAGAGAAGGATGACATTTTACCCCAGCCTCTGAAATCTGAGAATTCTAACTTTAGTTAACAGTCAGTCTGAAGGACATAGCTAAAGGGAAGAGGCCACAGTTTTATTTTGTACCATGAAAACCACAAGAAGAAGTAGCTAAGCAGTGCATTCAGCTTCCCAAATACCTTAAAAACTTAAACCAAGACTGTGTTCCCCTGTCCAAATTTTGAGGGGGGAAAACCCAGCACCATGGAATGCTGACTGACTACTATGGGTAAAGTAAACCAGGTCAAGGGGGAATGCAAATGAGTATCTTGAAAGAAGTCATGGCTGAGCATCCTAGGCTGGGTTTAGAGGCTGCTCCAAAGTGCCACATCAAACCTTTGATTAGGTGAGCCCTACCAAAAATTTGAAATTTGAATATTTGAAGACCATTGCTAATCATTCTTAGTTACTTTATGCAATACATTTTGAAAACACGACAGAGCTTTAGTGGATATTTGCTAGTATCAACTTGCATTTTTTTAGAAACATATTGGAAAATGTGTTACCTGTAATAGAGGAAATGTTATATAAGGTTTGGCAATGGCTGTTAATGAGTAACTTTATCTTTATGAACATTTACGGGAAGTGACGGAACACCCCCAAGTCTATCTGCTTTTTCTCATACATTTGGAATGCTACTAGTTTTAGGCTTATCTAATCTGTCCTACTGTGAATCTCTTTTGAGCTTCAAAAAGGAAACATAAGAAATACAAGATCATAAATGATCCTTCAAATTGCCAAACTCATGCAAACAAATGCCCCCCCCACCTTCATCAAACTGTTGGAGAGGTGGGGAATTATTTATTTATATTTTATACAAATATTGATATACCACTAGGTCATAAAAAAATCAAAGCAGTTTACAGCAATAAAAAAGCTATACAATAAAAGCCATAGACAAGTTAAAATCATGCAATAATAAATTACTGTGGAAGGAGGAATTCTCAATTACCTGCGTAGGCCTGGCAGAATAGAAATGTTTTCAGCAGCCATTTAAAACCAGGCACAGGAGATGCCCACAGAATATTTATTTATTTATTTATGAAAATATTTGCACACTGCTGCATCATAAAAAATACATCAATGTGGTTTACAGCAATGAAAACATAGAACCATACAACAAAAACCATTATAAAGTTAAAATTTACATCAATTAACCATTGTTGAAGGATGTATTATTAGTTGCTTGCATAGGTCTGTCAGAAGAGAAAAGCTTTCAACAGGCATTTAAAAGTTGGCACAGAGAAGGCACCTACCGAATTTCTATTGGCAGAATACTCCATGGGACCAGGCCAATGACAGAAAAGGCTTGGAGTCTTGTAATTGTTCAATGAGCCTCACCAACTTGGGGGATGATGAATGACATTCCTGCGGATGAACTCAATGATAAAGCCAGGATAATAAGGATTTAAGCAATTCCTGTGGTACCCTGGACCTAAGTTCTTCAGGGCTTTGTAAATTAATAAGAACTTTGAACCTGGCTTGGGAGTAGGTAGACAGCCAACACAACTGTATTAACAGTGATGCCACATGTTCTCAACCAGAAGCTCCCATTCACCTGGCCACCGCATTCTGCACCAGCTAGAGCCATAGCTGCCAAGTTATCCCTTATTTTAAGGGATTTTCCCTTATGCTGAATAGGCTTCCTCGTGAGAAAAGGGAAAACTTGGCAGCTATGGCTAGAGCTTCCAATCAGATCAAAGTGAAGCCCTACATAGGGTGTATCACAGTAATACAGCTTCGAGGTTGCCAATGCATGGACCGGACCACAGTGGTCAGGCTATCCTTGTCCAGCAGCAGATGTAGCTGGTGAACCAGAAGAAGCTGGTAGAAGGCACTCCAGCCATGGAGCACAATTGGACATCTAGTAAGAAAGACGTATCCAGGAGTACCTGACAAACTATGTACTAGCTCCTTCAGGTAGAACTTGCCAATTTCCCTAACATGGGAACCACCCACCCAAAGAGCCTCCGTTTTCCCTGGATCCAAGCACAGTTTATTGGCCCTTTGTCCAGTCCACCACTGCACCAGAACTTTCACAGCTTCTTTTGATTCAGATATGTGAGGGACAGAGGATATCGCGAAGTCCCTCCCCTCCTGAGTTCAAGCCCATCCCCGAGCACAGGGGAAAGCAGAGAGAGTTCCGATTCCAGTGGGGAAGCAGGAAGTCGTGTCCGAGGCTCAGGCAAGGTAGCGGAGCCAGGGTCCCAGGTGGGACAGGAAGGGGCAAATAAGGGGGGGAGACCCATCCCCCCAACTCCGGAATTACGCAGAAAGAGGAGAGGAAAGAGGATGGGTCTGCCAAAGCTTTTGTGTTGGAGAAAGACGCGCCAAAAGCCACTCGGAGGTTCTGAACCCGACTGAACACATCGCTCCGTGTAAATAGCAATGACTTCAGCACTGTAAATACGCAGCACCAATAAAAGAATAAAATGCAGAGCTGGGTAGAGTCGTTACTCTGAAGTAGTCCGCTCCAGCCACTGTGACAGCAACCTCCGAGTCTTTTTGGGGCTACTTTGGAGTTGCCGGGATGAGTGTGTCAGAGGCGGAGAAATGGCGGCAGATCGCGGAGAAAGCCCAACAGGACCTGCAGCAACTGGCGCTGCAGGCACAGGGGGAATTAGACGCAGCTAAAGAAGAAACCGAGAAGGTCAAGGAGGAACGGCTACAACTTGCGGAACAGGTGAGAGCGCTTCAGGACAAAGAGCTGCAATTAAGGGCGGTGGCGGTAGAGCTCCAAAACAAGCTGGACGCCGAGAAAAACAAGGCGGGAGGGGCCCCCCAACTCCAAGTGCTGCCAGGAAGGAGAGTGGGGACCCTAGTAAGTAAGTTCAATGGAGACCCGAGGGAATATCATGGCTTTGAGACTGAGATAGTGTATGCTCTTGAGCTGCACCATGATGACTTCCCGGATGATGAGCACAGGGTGGCCTTTATTGTGGAACACCTTACAGGGGCAGCCAGGGAGTGGCTAAGACCGTTAATAGCGACAAAAAATCCTTGCATGAAGAATGTCAAACTATTTCTAGAGGCTTTGAAAACCATGTATGCATCCGATAGTCATATGGACCAGACCAAAGAGGAACTGCATAATTTGAGGCAAAGAACAATGACAGTTCGCGAATATTGGGCGAGATTCACCATGCTAGTGCACAGACTGGGGTGGGAACTGCACTCGCCTCCGATGGAAGCGGCGTTCTACCTAGGTTTGAATGAGGAGGTGAAAGATGAGCTCTCAAGAGGTCCAAAGCCCAGTAATATGGATCAGCTGAGCAAAGCAGCTCTAGCAGTGGGGGTGAGACAGGAATCCCGGTGGAACGACAAGCAAGCAATGCGCGCAAAGCGGGCTTGGTTCCCACGGTCGCAGGAGAAGCCACTCCCCCAACAGCCACCTCACGCCATGCCAGGGGCTGGCCAAGACCAGGAACCCATGCAAATTGATAGCGCGCGCGCGGGGGCTTTTCAAACCCCAGCGGCGACAAGACGCAAGGAGGGAAGGGGCGGGAATTGCTTTCTCTGCAACTCCCCCCAGCATCGCGTCAGAGACTGCCCACATCGCAGAGAATGGCAAGGAAAGGCGGGAACGGTTGTGCCCTCCCCCACTGAAGCAGCACCACAGCAGGGAAACGGGAAAGCCTGGTTGCAGGAGACGAGGGGCAGCAGCCAGGCACAGTCAGCAGACAACAGCCCCAACCCGCCCACCCGCACAGCGAGGAGCAGAGCCAGCCCACCCCTCCCAGAGCAGGAGTGGTTCTAGAAGTCACGCTAACACTCCCAAATGGCTATCCCCTGACGGTCCTCGCCTTAATTGACAGTGGTGCCTCAGCCAACTTCTTCTCGAGAAACTTTGCAGAAGAGCACCAGATCCAGCTTCTGCAACTGGATTTTCCCCTGCACGTAGCCACCATTGACGGCAGAGAGTTGCTGGGAGGGGCTATCACTCATCAAACCCCCCCCCATGAGAATGACGGTGGGAAGGCACTCAGAGACACTGGCTTTCAACGTCACAACCATCTCAGACCCCCCCATCGTTTTGGGAATGAGCTGGCTGGCGCGCCACGACCCCTCCATAAGTTGGCACCAGAGATGCATCACGTTTGGGTCGGACTTTTGTCTGGAACATTGCATGCAGCACCAACCAGGGGAGGGGCCTCCAATAGCCACGGTGGCCACCATGCACGTCAAGGGGGGTGAGGCGATACCCAAGCAGTACTGGGACCTGCAGGAGGTCTTCAGCGAAGCGGAGTCCGACCACCTACCCCCACACAGGTCTTTCGACTGCCAGATCAACCTGGTGCCAGGGGCAACGATACCCCCAGCCAAGCTGTACTCCATGTCAGATCAGGAACTGGAGGGTCTGCGTGCGTTTATAGACAAGAACCTCAAGAGGGGGTTCATCAGAGAAAGCAAGGCAGCAGGGGGCAGCCCGGTCTTCTGGGTGGACAAGAAAGACACGCAACAGCGCCGTCTTGTGGTGGATTTCAGACGGCTCAATTCAGTGACAGAGCCAGTGGCTTTCCCCATGCCCAGAGTGGACGATCTCCTGACAGCGGCACGCAGGGGAAAGATTTTCACCAAGCTAGACCTGAGGGGGGCGTACAACTTGATCAGGATCCGGGAAGGCGATGAGTGGAAAACCACGATGTTCACGCCTCTGGGCTCTTTTGAATATCTGGTGATGCCCTTCGGGTTGCAAGGGGGCTCAGCATGCTTCCAGGCCTTCATGCACCACGTCCTGGGGTCCCTTCTCTTCAAGAACTGCTTGGTCTTCCTGGATGACATCCTTATCTATTCCGCTGACCCAGTGCAACATGTGAAGGATGTCAGGGAGGTGTTGCAACGCCTGAAGGAGAACCACCTGTATGTGAAGCTGGAGAAGTGCAAGTTTCACACCAGGGAAGTGGACTTCCTGGGCTACAAGCTGTCAGACAAGGGACTGGCGATGGACAAGGACAAGGTGCAGGCCATCCTGGACTGGCACAGCCCCAGGACGCGCAAAGATGCCCAACGCCTCCTAGGATTCGCCAACTTCTACAGGAAATTCATCAAGAACTTCTCGCGGGTTACGGCTCCCATCACGGACTGCCTGAGAGGCAAGCAGAAGTTCTGGTGGACGCCAGAGGCGCAAGCAGCGTTTGAAAGCCTCAAGAGGGTGTTCGCGTCCGACCAGAACCGGTTCCACGTGGTGCAGGATGCGCCCCTACGCGTGGAGACAGATGCTTCAGACAGGGCTTTGGGAGCAATCCTGTTGCAACTGGACGCCAACAGAGAGTGGAGACCTTGTGCCTTCTTCTCCAGGAAGCTGACACAGCCTGAACGCAACTACACGGTGTTTGATAGGGAACTTCTTGCGATCCACGCTGCTTTCCAGCACTGGCGACACTTCCTGGTGGGCGCCAAGCACCCCATCCAGGTGTGCACAGACCACAAGAACCTGGAGTTCTGGAGAACGGCCAGGATGCTCAACCAGCGACAGATACGGTGGGCAGAGTTCTTCTCGAACTTCAACTTCTCCATCCACTACATCCCGGGGGAGCAGAATGTCAGGGCGGATGCCCTCTCCCGCAAACCAGAGTACATGGAGCAGGAGTTGCCACCAGCGCCCAGGCACATTTTCCCCCCATCAGCATGGTCCTGCGGAGCAGCAGTGGTGAGCGAGGCAGAACTCACAGCACTGACGGCAGCTGATGAGTTTGCCACCCGCATCTTCAGAGAACTGAGAGGGGGGAGGGAGCAGGCAAAAGACTTTGCAGAACGCAGGGGGCTGCTTTTCTACAAGGGTGCACTGTACCTGCCCACCACCCAGCTTAGACGTGCGGTCCTCAAGCAGATGCACGACAACCCGACGGCGGGTCACTTTGGGAGGGACAAAACCACTCACCTAGTCATGAGACACTTCTGGTGGCCAGGGGTGCGGGAAGATGTTCGAGACTATGTACGGGGCTGTGACACCTGCCAGCGGGCAAAGGTAGTCAGAGCAGCGCCAGCAGGATTGCTGGAGCCCTTAGCCACGCCACACAGGCCGTGGGAAGTGGTGTCCATGGACTTCATCACAGACCTGCCTGCGTCCAGGGGCAAGACAGCAGTGTTGGTGGTGGTGGACCTTATGTCCAAAATGTGCCACTTTATACCGTGTGCCAGAGCGGTATCTGCAGAAGAGACAGCCAAACTGTTTGTTGACCACGTATTCAGACTGCATGGCTTACCTTTAAGGGTTATTTCGGATCGTGGCTGCCAATTTGTTTCCAGATTCTGGAGGCGGCTCATGAACCTCCTGCAGGTGGAGGTCAGCTTATCAACGGCTAGACACCCGCAGACCAACGGACAGGCGGAGAGGGTCAATGCCATTCTGCAGCAGTACCTGAGATGCTACGTCAGCCAGAGACAAACAGACTGAGTGGATCGCCTGCCACTGGCGGAATTTGCCTACAATAATGCAGTGCACGTCTCCACAGGGGTGTCGCCCTTTAAGGCCAACTACGGGCGCGACCTCAGATCTTTCCTGGAAAGGGAGGGGGAGGAGGGCCCACTGGCAGAGGATTGGGCGGAGGAACTGGAGACGGTGCACCAGCAGCTCAGAGAACACTTGGAGAGGGCCAAGGAGGCGTACAAGAAGGGGGCAGATCGCCACAGGCGACAAGGGGAGGTCATCAGGGTGGGGGACAAGGTCTGGTTGTCCTCGGAGGGCCTGCCCACCAGAGGGAGGTGCAAAAAACTGGAGCCCAGACGGCTGGGCCCCTTCACGGTCACGCAACAGGTCAACCCGGTAGCCTTCAGATTGGCACTACCAGAGGACATGAGGGTGCATCCCGTGTTTCATAGATCGCTGCTGTCGCCGTACAGGGAAAGTAGCAGGCTCCGAGACAGCGAACAAACCCCCGAGGGAGGGGGGGGAGAGGGAAGGCAGGGAGCAACTCAATGAGGCCACGGCCATCCTTGATTCACGGAGAGGGGTGGGGGGCCTGGAGTACCTCATGGCATGGGAGGATGCTCCACCGTCACAGAATGAATGGGTCCCAGCCACTCAGATACAGGAGGAATTCTTGGTGGAAGAATTTCACGCCCTCTTTCCCCACAGACCCAAGCCCTGGCACATGGAAAGGGAGGGGGAGGGGAAGGAGTACGGGAGAGCAGTTCACCATGGAGATGGGAAGCGGAGTTTGAGGAACCAGAGGAAGAAGTATGGGCGTCGCCGAGATCCACTCAGTCAGAGGAAGAAGCTGACTGGCAGCACATTTTTACCCCCACCAGCTCTGACGCCACGGACTTTTTGGGATTCCAGTCCTCCCAGGCGGAAGGGGGGGCGAGAAGGACTGGGGGGAGGTGTTCACACCAACGGGCTCGGAAAGTACTGAGTTCTTAGGCTTCCAGTCGTCACCGACACAGGGGGGAGACCTGGGGAGGGGAGAAGGGGAGCTTGGGAGGGGGGTGGATGTGAGGGACAGAGGATATCGCGAAGTCCCTCCCCTCCTGAGTTCAAGCCCATCCCCGAGCACAGGGGAAAGCAGAGAGAGTTCCGATTCCAGTGGGGAAGCAGGAAGTCGTGTCCGAGGCTCAGGCAAGGTAGCGGAGCCAGGGTCCCAGGTGGGACAGGAAGGGGCAAATAAGGGGGGGAGACCCATTCCCCCAACTCCGGAATTACGCAGAAAGAGGAGAGGAAAGAGGATGGGTCTGCCAAAGCTTTTGTGTTGGAGAAAGACGCGCCAAAAGCCACTCGGAGGTTCTGAACCCGACTGAACACATCGCTCCGTGTAAATAGCAATGACTTCAGCACTGTAAATACGCAGCACCAATAAAAGAATAAAATGCAGAGCTGGGTAGAGTCGTTACTCTGAAGTAGTCCGCTCCAGCCACTGTGACAAGATATTATGGAGAAGTAGAGTTGTGTCTCATCAACAGACTGGTGAGGTCTTGCTCCAAAACTCCTAATGACCACTCCAAACAGCTTCACTCCAGCTGGTTGATTGGGCTGATGCAGCAGAGCTTGGAATAAAGGAAGGAAAGTTAAAAGAGGACCCTGCTTTGTAACATTGTATTCATAGAACAATCAGGTTTACTGTTCAGTGTTCAGGGCCAGCCCTACCATTAGACAGAGTGAGGCTGCCATCTGAGGCAGCAGATGCTGAGGAGCAGAGGGTCAAAGCTTTGACACATTGGCATGCCTTGCACCTCCTAAAGTAGCTGAGTAACCTCAGGTGTGGTGGAGGTTCTGTCCCATTACCACGGTTGAAGAACTGCCCATCTAGACAGTTTTTGTAAAGGAACAGGAAAGGAAGAGGCGCCATCTTGTTCTTTGCCTGAGGCATCAGAACATTTTGGACCAGCCCTGTAAGTATTGAAAGGAAAAGATGGATGTGCAAAGGATAGCTACGTATAGGGAAACAAGAAGTTAGTGATAACAGTAATATGTGGAGTTATATTTTATATGTAGTATCACATGCAGTATTGGAAGGAGTCAAACATTAAGCTTCCTGCAAACAGAACCTTTGAATAGTGACAATTGTACAGTAACAACCCCATATTTCACCATGACTGCAATTCTGTATCATTGTAGCCACTGCAGAGAATTACCTAGAGATTCATATTCATTGTTCCACTTGAACTTGATCACAGCTGTAGCATTTCATCAGAAGTATTTCATCACAACCATTGCCACCAATTTAGCGTTGCAAATGATTGACAAGATGAGAAGTCATGGCAGGAAGATTTTAAAGGGCAGAATGATTCCCCCCAACGTATATGTGATGCAAGTAACTTTTTCCTTCCCCACTGAGCTTCACAGACTTCCTCAACTAAGCATGGAATGTAGAGTTGTAACATAGTACCATTTTCCTTGGGAAAGGTAATACATAGGACCAGACTGATCAGCAAAATCAGAAAGTTTGGAAGACCTTTTTAATGTTGGTTTAGCTGATTAGCTTAGATCAAGCATAGGCAACCTTGGCTCGCCAGATGTTTTGGAACTACAACTCCCATAATCCCTAGCTAACAGGGCCAGTGGTCAGGGATCATGGGAGTTGTGGTTCCAAAACATCTGGAGAGCCAGGGTTGCCTATGCCTGGCTTAGATAGTCCCCACTTTTTCTATAGTAGGGATGGAGAACCTGTGGCCTTCAGATATTGTTGAACTCCGATTCCTTTCAGCCCTAGTTAGCATCACAAATGGTAAGGGATGATGGGAATTGTAGTCCAGCAACATCTGTAGGGCCACTGGTTCTCCATCTCTATTCTGTAGCATGTGGCTTGCCTTACTTTATTCAAAGGGATAAATTTCTCTACAGGCCATTAGTTTTTTGCCATTTTTTTTGAGAGGTCCAGTTTTGTGTACATCTGGAAATGTTCACACACATTTGTGACTCAACAATGAGGTTGCATTCCTTCTTTCCCTGACACCTGCCAATCAAGAAGGTTCCCATTGTCAATGGCAGGCATCTCCAAACTGCGGCCCTCCAGATGTTTTGGCCTACAACTCCCATGATCCCTAACGAGCAGGACCAGTGGTCAGGGAAGATGGGAATTGTAGTCCAAAACATCTGAAGTTTGGAGATGCCTGGTCAATGGTGTCAAAAAACTATTGAAAGATGCAGGTTTGTCAGTTTTCCCCTTTCTCCTAGCATAGATCACCTATCAGAGCAGTATTTGTGCCAAAACCAGACTAGAATCCAGATTGAAATGGGCGATTGGTCTCATGCAAAAGCACCTGGAGTTGTGCAGCCACCACCTGCTCAGGTACCTTCCCTAAGAAAGATGATAGATGATAAGAAAGACCAGATGATAATTCTTATAATCCTAGGGGCCCAAGCCCTAGTTGCAGACTATCATAGACCTGTTACACTGGAGCATATTAACTGTAACACAACCCAATGACTGAGCAGTCATAAAATAATGGATTCACTGTGATAAAGTATTGAATATCTGTTTAATTTGTATATATCTTGAGGGTTGTTTCTAGTATGCGGCTTTGTATTACCTGTTTCACTGCTCTGTATCAACCTTGCATGCATTTCGTTGGTTGGGAGATTGAGGCTGATGGCTAGTCTCCCTCATGGGTAACAATTGTCACCTACTGAAAAGAAATTTAAAGTTGTGTTTGTAAAGGAAAGGAAGTGAAGGAGACAAGAAAGGACATATACTGCACACACTGCCACACAAAAGTAGCAGATGCAGAATAGCAAGCATTTCTGTACTTGCTGCTCCCTAGCAGACAATGCAGCCCTGTCACCAGGACCAATGGCTTCCTACAGAAGTTTTCTCTCACTTTCTCTCCTTGCTCTCCCCCACACATTCACAGCCCAGCACAGGGACCTCCAGCCACTGCTGCAACTATCAGTCACCTGCTGCAACTCCTTCTCACCGCAAGGGCCTGGGATTACCAAACCTGCCCAAGTCTACAGCTAATTTGGTTGTTCTGTGCCATTCTACTAGAGAATGGACACGGGGAGGGGAAAGGTGTTGTTTTAAAAACTGCACAACACTGTTGACAACCTTGAGATATATTTTAAGATTTCCTTATTTTGCTGTGTTTCTTTAACAAACAGAAAACGTGATATCTGGTATATCTGTTCTGGATAGCGCTGGCATTTTAATAGGTCATTCAAATGACACATCTTCTAGTTCCTGCAAGAATTCCTGTGAATAGATCTATCGTCTGTCTCACTAGTTTAGGGCGAAACCTTGGAATGCACACAGTTTGTCAGCATTTGCTGCCCTACTCTGTCTCATTGTATGTAGGCTTGGTGTCCCAAAAAGAGATCTCTGTTTCCTCTAGTTCACTGCCAAGCTTTCAAATACTCTTACGTTCCTCTACAAAGTTCCACTTTTAGTCTGTCAATCAAGTTCCTGCCACTGGCAACCTAAGAACTCTCTGCTCTCCTGAGCAATCAAGAACAACCTTTGATAAACATGTAAGCTGCTACATTTTACCCAAGCCTGATTTCCTCCTTCATTTGTGACCTTTACTTTACTTCCTCTTCATAAATTCTCACAGAGAGATTATGAGAATTTCACCCCATATTTTTTTAAAATACGAGAACATAACACAGGAAGAGCCTGCTGGATCCAGCCAATGGCCCCTCTTGTCCAGCTTCCTGTTCTCACTTTTATTAATTATTAACGTATTAATTGCTTGTCACCCAAAGGTATCCAAGGGACTTAGAGTAAAGAAAAATACAAAATACATAATGCCATAGGGTTAAAGGGGGGGGGGGTAATAATACATTACTATTTAATACAATATAACATTTATGGAAAAACAGAAGAACATAGCAGCTGTATCAAATGGTAGCAAACAACATTAACAATACTCAAATAATAAACAAAGTCATACTCTGACCCACTAATGAGCAAATAAACAAACCTCAACCTCCCCCCTAGTCCAAAACTCATTCACATCAAAGCAACAATCCTTTAACCTCCCTACCCCACCCAGGGGCCTGGTGTCAAGCAGGGCTGTCTCAAGCCGGTCGGGCGCCCTGGCGCGGAGATCGCTCTGGCGCCACCGCCCTGGTGGGTGGGCGCAGCCCGTAGCCTGGCTTCCGCGCGGCTTTGCCGCGCAGCGCCCTCCTGCCAGCCTGGTGCCCTGGCACTACGCACCACCAAGACTACCCCTAGAGCCGGGCCTGGTGTCAAGGCCAGTTGTTGCAAATCAGTTGTGGGGTGGTGGTGGTCCAGCATCTCTTCTCTCCCTTCAGGGGAAACAGACATGTCCCAGCTTGGGTGGGGCCTTGCCTAAACCCCTCTTCTTGTAGCTCCATAGGTTCCTGGATGCTTGGGTTGCCCCATACCAGGATCCAACACTGGTCAAATTCAAAGTACATTAGGTACTTCCCAGAAGACCATTCCAACAGCAAGGTCTGATTGGAATGATGATCCAATTCTTACCCATTGCCTTGCTACTCCTTCTTACCTGTTGTATAAAGAGCTGTGACCTAATTTCACTGAACACTAGTGTGTATCATTCTTGCTGCACCCATGGGCCATAAATCTATGTTGAATACCCCTCCACTCATTGCTAAAAGTTCGTGGTAGTGCTTTGCCCTTTACCTTCCTTTACTCTGGTGTCCAAATGAAGAGCTTTGCCCCACCTCAGCAAATGGTTTCCAGTCAAATATTCCACCCCCCCTCTTATACATGAAATCATTTCCTTGCCTCATATACACAAATTAGGGCTTCCATATATCAATGGAGTCTTCTTCTGCAGGCAACACTAACAACCAAATGCTTCACCTTTGGGTAGATAAGGAAATGTTAAAAGTAAGACATTGAATGGACAAATAAAACACGTCATAAGATTTATGGCAGAGAGAGAAAAGTACATAAGCACACCAGTGCTGTTTACCACAAGCATTTGAGTTTGGGAGCTTTTTGTACCTGGACAGAAGTCTTGACGAGATGGATTCCACAGTGATGGTCGCTTGGGTGATGCTGTTCAGTACATTGGCTTTGCCAGGTGTCTCAGGTAATTGCTATCCCAGAGTACATTAGATGTAGCAAGTTTTTTTTACCAAAGTTCCACTTACAGATTTTGGCAACAATTTGGGGACATATTTGCAAAGTTATGAAGCATGACTATAACAGGATGATTTTGTATTTGATGCCTCTTCAGTTATCCAGAAATGATCGCGGTTAGAAATGAACTGATGGTCAGAGAGGCCGTTGATCTGACTCCATAAATCAGTTTTTATGAAAGAGCCAGAATAGGCTTTGAACTTTAGATGAAAGTAAAGCATGAATTATTTTTATAGCTTAAAAAAAGAGAGAGCAGATGCCAGAACTCAACAAAATGTTCACTTGAGCTCATGGGAAACTAACTGTATCAATATAGCACTTCTATTAAAAAAAGGAGTTAGGGACACAGGTGGCGCTGTGGGTTAAACCACAGAGCCTAGGGCTTGCCGATCAGAAGGTCGGTGGTTCGAATCCCTGCAACGGGGTGAGCTCCCGTTGCTCGGTCCCAGCTCCTGCCAACCTAGCAGTTCGATAGCACCTCAAAGTGCAAGTAGATAAATACGTACTGCTACAGCGGGAAGGTAAATGGTGTTTCCGTGTGCTGCTCTGGTTCGCCAGAAGCAGCTTTGTCATGCTGGCCACATGACCTGTAAGCTGTACGCCGGCTCCCTCGGCCAATAATGCAAGATGAGTGCTGCAACCCCAGAGTCGCTCACGGCTGGACCTAATGGTCAGGGGTCCCTTTACGTATATAATAATAATAATAATAAGGTACATCTTAAATTAGTTCACCACAATATTTTAGGATTGCATTCTAAGTAATCTTTAGATACTTTACATACTGATTATTTTCATTCTTCCAAAATGTCTCTTGCATGAGCAGGTGTGGGGAACTGTGCTTGATGGGTGTGGTAGTGGCAACAGCCCCAGGCTACTACTCCTGAACACCCTCGTTGAACACTGTTATTGGAGGATAGCTGCATGTGCCATGTGGCCTGTTCTGATGCCTGCATCTAGCCTGCTGCATTCAGAAGTGGTGGAGGACATTGTCCCATAGCTAGCATTGAAATAAGATTGAATTGCCAGTCCAGTCAGCTACTGTGCATGGAATGATAGGGCCAGCATCTTGATGCCTAAGGAAGGAAAATGTCTTGGTCTGATCCTGTCTCTCTTCCACCCACCCCTCCTTCACAGCTGCTCCAGATGCCCTTTTTACTGAGCAGTTATGATTTGTGCTCATGAGCTTATTGAGTAGGGCCGTGCAACTTGGGTTACTATATTGTTAGGAGACATACATAGCAACAACCAAGTTATCCCAGTATGCTTGGGGGCATGGGTTAATTGTGTGGACTGGAAGACTCAAGAGTCGCCCCTCTAAGGAGATGTCACAGTTATACACATATACCTGCAATGTTGTTTTCCAATTCCTTCTACTACAGGTTATACAGTCATTCCGGATATCACAACCACGACTACCACCACGACTACCACACCAGAACCTACTACCAGTAAGAACTCACTTTTGCTTTTTCCAAGTATCATGGGATTTAAAATATTATTTGTTTCAGGTCTAGAACATAGGTTGTATCTAATGATAATCCTGCTTAGAGTAGACCCATTGAAATAGGGCTACAGTGGTCATGTCCATTAATTGTAATGTGTTTTACTCTGAGTAGGGCTGACATTGGAAACTTGACTGCCAAAATGATGGATTTTAAGTTCTGTGAGAACACAATACAAAGAGAAGAAAACACACACTCAGATAGATTTGAGAGAGATGCTACTCTTAGCTTCATTGTTCTGCATTGGGACCGTTTTGGGAGGAACAGCAGGGTGTAAATTTAAAATAAATAAATTATTATGAAGACAGAAGCCACGTATCCAGAAGCAGCTTGAAGGATAGGGTGGATTTGCTACATGAACGTCCCTGCTGGTGGGGCACTCCTGCCAATGTGTTTTCACTGAACTGTCTTCCCTACAACCTTGGACCTTCCACGGTATCTCCTAGTAAGCAGTGACCCACCTGCTAGGATGCTACCGTAGTATAGCAGTTCCACCTCACCAGGTGAGTGGTTTCTACACACACCTGGATATTAAAATGCACTATTCTTTGTACAGAGCCCAGTCTAGTGAAAGGAGAGGTTGATTTCGAGTGAAAAACTGTGATCAGGGAATGCTTTATGCATGCCTTTCATCCCCCAACCCTTTTACCCTCAGTTTTCATTTCTGAAAATGATGCTGATTGCTAGTTTCCAGATATTTTCAGGAAACTTTAAAAACCACACATTCATATGACCCTGAAACCCAACATAAACATTGGCCTTCATGACTGAAGGACTGATTCCTGGGACATCCACAATTATTTTCTCCAATCAATATTGTCATGTTTGAGGAACAGTCCTAAATGTGTGGTTGCAAATAACAAATAAGAAATCTCACAATTAGCTTTGTGCCACTGCAAATCGTACACTCACACAATTAGGAGAGCATTCTCTAATTGAATCATGCTTGGCCTATTACGTATCTTCATTTTGGTGCAGGATATTACCGTATCAGGGGTGTGTACTGAGCTAGCTTAGCCCAGCGGATCCATTGCTTGGATCTCCCAATCGATTCCAGCGGTTTGAGGCCCGCGGGCACTGCCTGGCTAAAAAAAAAATCAAGGGCATGTATTCACTCTACAAATAACTAAAATAGATGTGGGGGGGGGAGAATAAGGAACTGGGGTGTAAGTAAGCTTTTGGCCATCATTTGACCTTTTGAGTTCTGGAAAAAAAGATTTGGATGGAGTGTTTCCCATCTCCCAGCTTCACAGAAATGTGCATAAACAAAGGAGGTTCTTGATTTCATTAGATTAATTCCAGATGATTTTATAAAGTCCGTTTCGCATGATGAGTGTTTTCTTCTGAATGCCCATGGTAAGAGCTGGTCGATCGCATCTGAAAACCTGTTAGTTTTCATGCCTTTTTCCTGGGAGAGGGGAACTGCCACCTGTTGATGCATGCAAGTACATTCCTAAGAAACATTCTTCATACAAAACGGACACGGTGACTTAAAGATGGAATATGTGAGCAGTCTCTGAAAGAGAAGGAAGAAACAGGAACATGTGAATTTCTCTTTAAAGAGGAGGAATATTTTGATTCCTAAAAAGTTCATCTGAAAATGACAATGGAAAACTATCAAGAGATGACATTTCCATTTCAAACAGTAACATGAGGAACAGACCTTAGTGCGGACAGAACAGGAGGCTAATAATATTTAATACCGCCCAGAATGGCTGGGGCAACCCAGCATATAAATAACAACAACAACAACTACAACTATTATTACTACTACTGCTGCTGCTATTACTACTATTATTATTTTATAGTATGAAAAAGTCTTCATTGCCCTTACAAATATTTAGTTACAGTTATCTACCCTCATAAAAGGATTTTCATAACTTTAGTTTAATAATTCAAAGAAACAATCAACCTGTGGGTATTGCATAAAAGAGGGTGCTTTTCTGTAAAGGCTGCTAAATGCTAACATATGTTGTTCTTTTGCTTGTTTTTCAGCTGCTGTTATAGCAGAGGGTGAGTCTACTGTTCATATTTGTCCCAATACATGGTGTTCATGTTTGTCCCAAGTTTCCAATTAGACCTATTCCATTAGCTCAGTGGTAAGAAACCTGCCCTTTTGAGCAATCTTCTGGGGCTACATGTTAGTGGTGCTTTGGCCACAGGCAAAAGTGGGGAGACAAGGAATAAAAAATTATTAATAATAAAAAAATAAAAAATAAAAATATTATCTTTGTACAGTAGGTTTTTTTCTACACAAACTAGAGGCAAGGTATTACTACTTATAGAATGGTTATATTCGCAAAAGTTCTAGTCAGTTCCCCCCCCCCAATTTGTCATTTAAAATCAGTAACCAAAATGGGCAACTACTCCATATTTACCCGGGTTATAGGTTTTAAAACAACAGCTAATATCTATGGTACAGTAGATAACAAATACAAAAGAAAATCAGCACAATTCTAGTAGTGTATAATTAAAACTATTTCTTTCTTTCCAAAAAGGTATTTATGTGCGGCTGGCAGACGGAGTCAAGAACTGTTCTGGTCGTGTGGAAGTTTATTTATTTGGTGCCTGGGAAGGCATTTGTAGGGAAGGATTTGACTTTAAAAATGCTGAGATTGTTTGCAGGCAGCTCAACTGTGGAAAAGCAGTTTCTGTCATGGAAGACTACTCTGGCAGCCCTTCTCCTTACCTGAGCAACGTGACTTGTTATGGTTATGAAGATTATTTGTGGCAATGCTCTTTTCATGAAGGAGTATGTAACAGTAACATAAATGCAGCTGTGATTTGTGCAGGTAAAATAAATTCTTTGTTTGCTCAAGGTTTCATCTTGATAGGTCTGGTCAGTTTTATTGCAACTAGCCAAAGGCCTTCACAGTAGACTACAGAGAAAAAAAGGAAAACTTTCCTCTGAGTTCATACAACATAGCCTGTAGCAGTTTGCAATATAAAAAGAAATTTACAACATTAAATTTTAAAATTGGAGTGCATTCACATAACTGGAATGGAGCTTCTTGGCTGCCAGTGCAAATTTAGCCACCTGGTGTGTAATATATAGATGCTACTAGTTCAACTGTCACTTCCTGTGCAGATCGACCGACCTGGAAGCCAATTAAGAATTGGGAGTATAATTTTAGTCACTGATAGAGAAACTTGATATATTAGAATTAAGGGACTCTTGGCTCTTAACCTCATATTTTAAAATATTCCATCTTTTATTCCCCTTTTCAAAACAAAAGGTTCTCACAAAGTAGTTCACAGTCAAATGTTTATAAACAAAAAATGCAATGAAACAACACCAACCAAATCACTAAAATCACATATTAAATAATTTAAAAAAATTCTAACACTAACAGAACCACATTCACATGAGCATTGTTCTTGCAACTGATAAACGGGAGGGAACAAACGTCTAATTTAGTTTTAAAGTAGATATTAGATGGGACTCCAGCTCATTTTTAGTTGCTTATAGAATTGTCCAACCAATTCACACTCCCACACCCATTCCTGAAATCACTGGAGTTTAAGGTGGTACCGTAGGTATCCTGGTATACAGTTCTTTCCCATTATTTAGCATTTGGTGTGATATGGCACTGTATTGATCAAAAAGCCACAGTTCCACTACACAGCAAGGCACTGTGGTGTAAAAGGAACAATAGAAGTTGGATCAGATGCTCTAGTTATATAATCAGTAAAACTAATGCAATAAATCTCACTTCTGAATGCAGCCTAAGTGTTCAAATTTAGAAATTCGTGTTACTGTATTATTATTTTTAAGTCTGGAGACTCGATTAGTTAGTAATTTACCAAATAATAAGTCAACTGTATGTGCAAATCATTTCATGTTTCTTCATATTTTCTTCTTTGCAGATAGTGGAGTAACGCCAAAAGGTAAGTAGGAACTGACATAACATATGCAGAACTGTGAGATTAAAATCCTGTTATTACAGTTTTGCCATTGACTTCAGTTTTAAGTGCACTGCTTGTCAGCACTGCAGCAGGGCTCTGTTTTGGGTGTTTGCTGTGCAGTGGCAGATTCTTAGGGATGGATGGGTAGCAGCAGCAGCCCCTGGCTGTTTTTCCTGACCACCTTGGCTGTACACTGCTATTGGAGAATAGCTGCATACGCCACGTGGCCGGTCCTGCATGCCTATCTCTAGCCTGCTGCATTCCGATGTGATGGAAGACACTGCCCCATAGCCTGTATTGAAAAGACTCAACTACGGTCCAGTCAGCTGCTGTGCATGGAATGGTGGGCCCATGGGGCCACCATCTTGTTCTTTACTCAAACAACAAAATGTATCGGTCTGGTCCTGTCTCTCCCCCACCCACCCCTCTTTTTCTGCCCCTCCAGATGTCATTTTTATTGTCTATCTATAATTATTCATGTTCATGATGGTATAGGACCATGCCACTGGGACTGGCAGGATGCTGGTGATAGTGCAGTAGGGGAAGAGGGGCTGAAGTCTGACTCAGGAGATGGGGGAAGTGGTCTATGGGAACCTGTATCAGCCAGGAGTAAGAATCAGAGGCTGAGAAACTTTCAGAGCTGGAGGAAGAGGGAGGCCAGGCAAGTGAAGGGCTGGCTGTGTGCTTCCTCACCCTCCCTTCTACCAAGATCTCCCAGAATCAGGAGAGAATTGAAGTGAGTAGAGCAGAGGCAGCTTCCATGCAGATGTAGTCTCCAGCTACGTGTGTCAAGGAAATGTACATAATCTAGTGGAGAGGGAGTGATCTGCAACTTCTCCATAGAGCCTGGACCTGGGAATAACTACCTAGATGCTAGATTGGTTTGCGTAGGTCTCCAGAGCTGTAAAAGCAAATGTAAGTGTTATTTTTGACAATAGAGAGTTAGCGCTCTGCCTTTGGTCTGGGAAGCACCATTGACAGGTTATTATATTCATGGGAGGCATAGTAACAATCAAGTTACCCCAGTATACTTGGAGACATGACTTAATGGTGTGAACTGGAGGACTCAGCAGTAGAGAACCCCACTCCCCAGAGATGTCACAGTTGTACACATATACCTGCAATGTGGTTTTCCCATTCTTTCTACTACAGTTTCCACGACCACGGCCACAACTACCACACCAGAACCTGCTACCGGTAAGAATTCACTTTGTTTTGCTTTTTCCAAGTATCATGGGACTTAAAATATTATTTGCTTCAGGTCTAGACAATAGGTTGTCTCTAATGTTAGTCCTACATAGAGCAGACTCGTTGAAATAGCCCTACAGTAGCCATGTTCATTAGTTATAAGCAGGACTAACATTGGATACTTGACTGCCGAAATGATGGACTGCAAATTCTGTGAGAACACATTAATGAGAAGAAAACACGCACCCAGAGAGGATTTGAGAGAGATGCTGCCCTGGGCACCTTTAGAAGAATCAGCAGGATCTAAATTTAACATAAATTATTATAAATTCAGAAGGTGGATCAGATGGGCCACTACCCTGACCAGCAGGCTCATCAGTGCTTCATTTTGATGCAACTGGGGTTACTATATTGTTAGGAGACAAACATAGCAACAACCAAGTTATCCCAGTATGCTTGGGGGCATGGGTTAATGGTGTGGACTGGAAGACTCAGGAGTCGCCCCTCTAAGGAGATGTCACAGTTATACACATATACCTGCAATGTTGTTTTCCAATTTCACAGCCATTCCTGATTTCACAACCACAACTACCACAACTACCACACCAGAACCTGCTACCGGTAAGAATTCACTTTGTTTTGCTTTTTCCAAGTATCATGGGATTTAATATATTATTTGTTTCAGGTCTAGAACATAATTGGGCACAATTTCAAAATGGACAACTTGAGTTTTCCAATTGGCTGATCTCAGTTGAACCATAAGCCTGATGTGTGTTTGATGCTTCTCAAAATCCAGTTCCATGAGCCTCTCCCTCTATAAGGAGTTGTGTGTGTAGCAGTAGTAGATAAGCTCAGGGATGAGAAACTTTTCAGCCCAAGGGCCACATGCCCTTCTGGTGCCCCATACTAGTGACGGGTGTGGCCAGAGGCAAAAGTGAGCAGAACAATGACTATAACAATTACTTTTGTGCTGTATGTAAGTTTCTACACAAACTAGAGGCTAGGACTAAGACTTATTGTGTGCTTATGTTAGCAAAAGTTCAAGTCAGATTTTTCAGTTATTCATTTAAAGTGACAATGGTGAAATGGGAAACTACTCCATATTTAATTGGGTTATATCTTTCTAAATGACGGGCAACTCCCCATTTATACAGGGGTTGCATTCTGTGGCACTGCACACGTCAGCGGGACACACATGAGCCCACCACCTAGCATTCTGTAGCATTATTAGAAAAATTACTGCATATATGAAGCTTGTTATATGATTCAAAAGCTTGACAGAGTATATTTGCTACTTAGACTAAGTAAGTACTCAAGCCAACATCATTATTGAGTTCTAGAAAGAACCACAGTTACCTTTGATTCCACTGTTTATATAATATGCCAGTACTAAAAGTCAAGCAACTTCTGCTCTGCTATCTCTGTCACTGTCTTCTATCTAATACTTTATGTTTGTTCTGCAACTGTATCCTCTCCTGTACCACCATCCAAACCACCATTAACAGAACAAAGTAACTCAAGTTTTCCATCACATATCATTTATGGGCATGATAAGGTTTGGAAATCTTATCAGTACTTCTGCATTTAGTTGGCAGTCCTTGTTTATAATGTTCAAAAAGTGTCTAGCGTAGGAAGATTGAATGGGCAGTTGATGTGAAAACACATTTCCTATCCAAGATCATTGGGGCCATTACTACCGTATTTATCATGACTTTAGATTTTATTGACCTTATGTTGCCCCTCTCACTTTTACATGGTTTGGAAACTGATAAATAAATATTTGAGAGAATAAAAGACATTGGGGGAAATCAAATCCATGATACAGGTGTAGCTTCTTTGAGAACTATGAAGGGCTCTGATCCCTTTAAAGTAGCTTTGGTTATATTTTTGCCTTGGTAATACTGAAATTATGTGAAATAACTTAGCTGTGCAGAACTATTTAAAAACACACATGCCTAAAAAGCTTACAGTTGTAATGTTATACTGTTTTGAAGAAAGCTTAGTTCCGGGATTATGAAAAATGTACACACGCACCATGGTTGGGGATATTGTACACCAGTGAGGTGTCTGGAGTCTGTTTCCACAATCCTAGCAGAGCATTAGCTAAACAGCCTTTCCTCCATCAACATCTCCCAAATGGGATAAGTAGTATAAGCATGGGATAAGCATGGAAACTGGGGCCCTGCTGAGCACAAAACCCCTAATGCAGGTTCTGTTGTGGTATGCCTCCAAACTAACTCCTTCATCCCTGGACGGTCTATGCAGCTGAGTCCACATGATGCTGAGAAGGGGAATGTCATGAACTGGGCCTTTTTGAAAGCCTCATGATATGTGTTTTACATGTGTATGATAGAATACTTCATTATATACTCAATGATGTGGAGTATGGGGCATGTTTTAGCTTAGCTTCTTTTTTTTGCCCCTTTATGGCTGTTCAGTCATCATTTTCTTTCAACTGTCTGCAGAGATCCTTGGAGCATGTCAGCTACTAGGCTTCTGCTGGCTGCACCACAGTTATGTGTATAAAATGCTATGTATACTACCTTTTGCTCCTTAGAGGAAAGGTGGGATATAACGGAGAGTGAGATCCTGAGTGGGGTACATATGTGCGCAGAGTAGCAGACCAACCTCCACTTACGAGTTCTCACATGCTAGCCAGGAGAAGAGGTGTGGCATGGACTTCCGTTTTCCTTCCCCATGTAGATATTTGATTTTCATCTCCTTGTCCAGTTCTAATAGTGATGAAATTAGTTGTGTCAGGTCCAGGCTTGTGTGAGGGCAGCCCCTGAAATGAAAGAGGGGTCCTTAATTCCAAGACATCCAAGACCACCTCCAGCCTACCTCTGTGCTACTGCAGCTGAAAGAACCACAGGTGGCATCTCTACCTGTTCCTTTGCTGGCAGAGGTCTTCTCAACTAATGGGAAGGCAACTCCACTCCATCCTAACTCTCTCCAGTCAGTGGATCAAGGGGTTGGGATTGGCCTGTAAGTAGGTAAAACAAACAAACAAAGGTACTGTGGTGTATTTGTATTTACCAGGTTGTGTACTGTTGTAGGTAGAATGGCAAAGGGGACTTTTGCCATGTTGAGGGTAGGCAAAGGGGCACGTCACAATCTGCTTCCTCCTATGCTTGATTGGGTGTCAGTGGTGTTGTCCTGGATGCTAGAGAAATGTATGTTGGTGTTATACTATATTAATTGTACCATGGCAATCCTCAAATCTATAACAGAGCTGACCCACTGGTGTGGGTAGAACTTTTCATGAGTAAGCCATTTGAATGCTGGGACTTCATTTATATCTGTTGAAATAAATGTGATAAAAAGCAATATCTTAGTTGTTCTGACTCAATTAGCTTATTTATTGTAAGAGAACCTAGCTTCTGTTCCTTCAACATGACTTTTTAAAGTCATTGAAATGTATCTAACTAACTCATTCTGAGAGTAGACCCCAGAAGTGGTTGACGGGTTAGCCGTGTTCACTTGACCCCTTGTCACTATGGCTTACCAGGAATGGTGAGATGGCAGTGAGATGGGTGTGGGGCAAGCACACTGGCAGAGCCAATCCAGCACTACTGCCGTTGTGTTTGCTCTTCATCAACTTTGCCATGGCCTTACTCCTTCCAGTAAACCACAGTGATGCGAGTGAATGATTCCTGACAGGAAGTCAGGAAAGCCGTGCCACTCCACCCTGCTGACCACTATTGGTAGACCCATTGAAATCAATGGACTAAAGGTAGTCAAAATGAAATTCATTGATTTATGAGTATGGCCCTGTTGTTCTGTTTTGAGTTCTATGTCTTAGTTGGACACAACCCAAACCCAGTGAGAAGCATCTGTAAATGTATGGCAGTCTGTTCAGAAATGTGATTTCACTTTTTTGTTGCACTCTTAGTGACCTCTGTTTGTGGTGGTCATCTCTATGAGCCATCTGGGAAACTCACTAGTCCAAATTATCCTGTTGTATACCCAAATAATGCATACTGTGTTTGGGAAATCCATGCTGAAGGTTATTCCTACATAAATCTCATCTTTGAGTATCTTAAGTAAGTGGCAATATTTTTAGGATTGTGTTGCCCTGTGTGATCTTTAAAAATGATTTTGTCTGCATGCCTGCCTTTCTGTTTGCTGTCAAATTGGCTTTACATGTTAACAATAATCTATATGCTATTTCTGAGCTTGCCGAGTTGTGTGTAGACCCAATATTAAATCATTTACTTGTATTCTAAAGATTTGGCTCAGACCTTTTAAAAAAAGGCTCACTCCGTAAGTGTGAAAACAAAACAAATAGTGTGCCAAAATTTGCTGACCTGGGTCTACAAGTCCCAATTTTGTGTGGATTTTAACTTTTTGTGTTTCATAGTTACAAGCTAAATATCACCCTACTCAGTGGTTTCTAACTTTATATCCACAGCCTGGAGCCACGTAATCACTGCTCTTATGATTATGTTGAAATCTATGATGGGCCAGCGTATGTAGCTCCCTTGCTAGGAAGAATTTGCATTTGGGAGCACCAATCATATATTTCTAAGTCAAATACATTGTCTGTTGTGTTTTCAAGTGACACTAGTTCTCAAAGCACTGGATTTTTGGCTATTTATTTTTCTATTCCACAAGGTAAGATTTCACCAAAGAGAACATAATTCAGGACCATGCTGCTTTACTTTAGTGCAATTTTTCAAGTCCATACCTGCAACTGAATTAAATACGCTGTGCTTGCATTGCTGTATCCCAAATTGTCATTCAGGGCCATCCTAAAAAATATTGATGTGTGCATGGGAACTCCATTATTTAATTTTCTCTTCTCTCTCCCATGGTTAAGCAGGGAATAAGCAATTTAAACTACTCAATGGTTTATCTATTTGGCAGTTGAATCTTTTGCAGAGAAAGGTAGAAACAAACTTGTGGCAAGATACACAGTTCTCTCTCATGTGTTCTGCGTATATAAATTACTTGAGTCTCAGTTCAGATTTTGTACTACATTTATTAGTGGCTGCTTTTGTTTGTTCATTTAAGTACTTTATCTGAAGAACTTTCAATTGCCAAAGAGCAATACATTGACAAAAAAATTAATTTATCCTCTATTTTGAACTTAGCCACCAATTTTCACTTGCATATGCTGTCTTCTTCCAGAGTCACCAGAGATTGAGTTTGTTCAAAGTGTTGTACAATATATATTGCAAATTTTGTTACTGTGCTCTTTCTGTTATAGAAAAAAAACTGTTGTACACCCACATGTTATTGAATATATTATGTATAAATCTCTAGAAGAGACAAGTTCTCTCATGTGGCTACACACACACACACACACACACACACACACAGCCTATATACACTGTATATTCTGGCATATAAGACGACTGGGCGTATAAGACGACCCCCAACTTTTCCAGTTAAAATATAGAGTTTGGGATATACTCACCGTATAAGAAATACGACCCGGCGTATAAGACGACCCCTGACTTTTGAGAAGATTTTCCTGGGTTAAAAAGAAGTCTTATACGCAGGAATATACTGTGTATGTATGTATGTGTATGTATGTGTATGTATGTGTGTGTGTGTGTGTATATATATATATATATATATATATATATATATATATACACACACACACACACACACACACACACACACACACACGTGTGTGTGTGTGTGTGTGTGTGTGTGTGTGTGTGTGTGTGTGTGTATATATAGAGAGAGAGAGAGATAGGCTGTGTACACACCGTACATTAAAAGCACACATTTTGCCCCAAAGAATCTTGGGAGCTCTGTAAGGAGTAAACTACATTCTCAGGATTCTCTGAGAGAAACCATATGCTTTAAATGAATGATATGAACACAGCCATAGAGAGATATCTATAGGTATGTAAAATGGCTGCTGTTTAAGAAACAGGAAGCAGGCTCCTGTTTACCAAGTTGTTTCCTGTTGTCTTTCAAAGACGTGTCCTTAAGACTGGTGAATGGATCATACAGCTGTGAGGGCCGTGTTGAACTCTATTACAAAGGAGAATGGGGAACAGTTTGTGGTGATTACTGGGACATTGCCGATGCCCAGGTTGTGTGCTGGCAGCTTGGATGTGGAAAAGCCATTTCGGCCCCAAGAAAAGCCTATTTTGGCCAAGGCTCGGGATCTATTCTCCTTGATGATGTGATCTGTAGAGGAAATGAGTCGAACCTGTGGGACTGCCGTAGCCTAGGGTGGCATGTTCATAACTGTGGCCACAGCGAAGATGCGAGTGTCACCTGTGCAGGTATTTTCTGATCTTGTTACTTGCATATAGCACAAAAGCAGGATACCGGTAACTGAATCATGTATGGCATCCCTCCTCTTCCCTCCTGAAATGCAACGTGCTTAAGTTCTATTTGAATCAATTGCCTGAAGTGCAGAACTGCTTGCTTTGGAATTTATCCTGTTCATGATGTCGGTTTAAATTCATTGAATTGATTCAGCTCATAGTGCTCAGCTAAATTTGGAATCCATCAGAGGGCCAGACCAGAGCATGTCCCCAGCCTTTCTTTCAAGCCCATAATATCCAGCCACCTAAACTTGCACTTAGAGAATATCATATGTGCAACAGCACGGATAGAGCACACATGAAATCCCAGATTCAAACACCAGATGTGGATCCCAGTAGATAAAGGAGTCGCATCATATGGCCTCACATCGCACAGCACATTGGCCTAACCAATCAGAGGATGTGGAACATAAACCTATAATCTCATTTAGGCAAGTGTCTGGCTCTCACATATGTCAAGATTCATGTAATTTTGCCCAATCCCTTCATCCCACCTAGGCTTGCTCTATGGCAAGAAAATTCCTGACATGTCCTGGTTCTTGGGTTTTAAAATGGCGCCATAGGGAAATTTTGTGGCAAAACCTGGCTGTATGGCACCACGATGGGTTTGTTCCCAAAAGAAGCTCAACAACTTTGCGGATGTCATGAATTTCACTTTTTGAAATAAGGCAACCCTATCTCACGTAACTTCTGGTTGCATGTTCATTTGTTTGTCAGCACCTTCTGGTTATTGCTGTATGAGACATTGCACTGTTCACTCCTGCACTTCCAACGCTTGGTTTATTATCATACTAGCAGTAATCAGGAGAAGTAGGACAGTTGTGAGCTGTTGAGGCCACCTTTTTGTCCTCTGGCAAGGCTCAAGCCATGCAGGGTGGAAAATCCCAGCTTCTCTGCCAATGTCTTTGACTCTTGAAGCAGCTGAGGTGAGTAACAGAGAGGTGAGAGTTTCTGCTAACTATCACAACTGGAGTAACAGATGGTATACTTACAGCTTTGTGTATAGCCTCCAAAGTGGTGGACATCCTATATAATAATGTCCATGTTGTCCCTGCGTCCAGATGTCCCGTGTGTCCCTGGGTCACTGCGCATGTGCCCCAGGGATACAGGGATTGGACAGCAGAGACTGCGCGCGCGCACTCTCCCCCCACTCTGCCTCCTCCAACCGCCGCTCCCGCCGGGGTGGAGGCCGGCGAAGGCCTCCTCACAACCCTCCCTGGCCGTGAGGAGCGGCGGTTGGAGGAGGCGGGGGGGGGGGGAGAGTGCGCGCGTCCTTCCTGTCGGCGGCTGGGGGAGAGGAAGGAAGGAGGAGAAAGCGCCGCTTTCTCCTCCTCCGTTCCTGTCCCCCTGCCGCCGACAGTAAGGACGGGTCCCAGGGTTCGGAGAAGCGCTGCGCAAGCGCTTCTCCGAACCCCGGGATGTCTGCTTCCTGTCGGCGGCTGGGAGAGAGGAACGGAGGAGGAGAAAGCAGCGCTTTCTCCTCCTCCGTTCCTGTCCCCCTGCCGCCGACAGTAAGGACGGGTCCCAGGGTTCGGAGAAGCGCTGCGCAAGCGCTTCTCCGAACCCCGGGATGTCTGCTTCCTGTCGGCGGCTGGGAGAGAGGAACGGAGGAGGAGAAAGCAGCGCTTTCTCCTCCTCCGTTCCTGTCCCCCTGCCGCCGACAGTAAGGACAGGTCCCAGGGTTCGGAGAAGCGCTGCGCAAGCGCTTCTCCAAACCCCAGGATGTCTCCTTGCTGTCGGCGGCTGGGAGAGAGGAACGGAGGAGGAGAAAGCAGCGCTTTCTCCTCCTCCGTTCCTGTCCCCCTGCCGCCGACAGCAAGGACAGGTCCCAGGGTTCGGAGAAGCGCTGCACAAGCGCTTCTCCAAACCCCAGGATGTCTCCTTGCTGTCGGCGGCTGGGAGAGAGGAACGGAGGAGGAGAAAGCAGCGCTTTCTCCTCCTCCGTTCCTGTCCCCCTGCCGCCGACAGTAAGGACAGGTCCCAGGGTTCGGAGAAGCGCTGCGCAAGCGCTTCTCCAAACCCCAGGATGTCTCCTTGCTGTCGGCGGCTGGGAGAGAGGAACGGAGGAGGAGAAAGCAGCGCTTTCTCCTCCTCCGTTCCTGTCCCCCTGCCGCCGACAGCAAGGACAGGTCCCAGGGTTCGGAGAAGCGCTGCGCAAGCGCTTCTCCGAACCCCGGAATGTCTGCTTCCTGTCGGCGGCTGGGAGAGAGGAACGGAGGAGGAGAAAGCAGCGCTTTCTCCTCCTCCGTTCCTGTCCCCCTGCCGCCGACAGTAAGGACAGGTCCCAGGGTTCGGAGAAGCGCTGCGCAAGCGCTTCTCCAAACCCCAGGATGTCTCCTTGCTGTCGGCGGCTGGGAGAGAGGAACGGAGGAGGAGAAAGCAGCGCTTTCTCCTCCTCCGTTCCTGTCCCCCTGCCGCCGACAGCAAGGACAGGTCCCAGGGTTCGGAGAAGCGCTGCACAAGCGCTTCTCCAAACCCCAGGATGTCTCCTTGCTGTCGGCGGCTGGGAGAGAGGAACGGAGGAGGAGAAAGCAGCGCTTTCTCCTCCTCCGTTCCTGTCCCCCTGCCGCCGACAGTAAGGACAGGTCCCAGGGTTCGGAGAAGCGCTGCGCAAGCGCTTCTCCAAACCCCAGGATGTCTCCTTGCTGTCGGCGGCTGGGAGAGAGGAACGGAGGAGGAGAAAGCAGCGCTTTCTCCTCCTCCGTTCCTGTCCCCCTGCCGCCGACAGCAAGGACAGGTCCCAGGGTTCGGAGAAGCGCTGCACAAGCGCTTCTCCAAACCCCAGGATGTCTCCTTGCTGTCGGCGGCTGGGAGAGAGGAACGGAGGAGGAGAAAGCAGCGCTTTCTCCTCCTCCGTTCCTGTCCCCCTGCCGCCGACAGTAAGGACAGGTCCCAGGGTTCGGAGAAGCGCTGCGCAAGCGCTTCTCCAAACCCCAGGATGTTCTAGCGCCCGTTATTGAACGGGCTGAAATACACTAGTTCTTTATAAAGATAGGGGCTGCCAAGCTTTCGACTCATGCAAGATCTCATACGCAATGCAGGTGAATAACAGACACAACTCTCCCTCATGTTGCCTCTGAAAGATTATCACTGTTGTAGTTCAGTCTGTCTTGCCCTCTTGCAAGGCGCAGGTGCATGGGGAAGGCAATTTAGGGCAACCCCACAATAGAAGAGCTGGATTCTCACTGGCCCCTGCTGGTATAGCAGAAAGTCCTACTTGTTATCTACCTTGCAATGGGAGTTGGCAACCATGTTTTAGCCTCTGCATTTGCTGGATTATTGCTTGGTTGTCTTTGAAGAGAGAGATGGGACAGTGATCAGTAATGGACACCCTCTGTGAAATATCATTTCTGTGCCAAATACTCAGTAGTTACAACTGAAAGCAAGATACAGTTGCAAGCTTAATGCTCTTTCAATCATCGTGTCTGAACCCCACCCCACCCCCAATTGATGGTCCCTCTAATGTCTTTGTTGCAATACTATAGATAATGTTGATGATAGTTAATGAAATTAGGAAGACAATACAGTACTTAACAATATACACACTCCTTATAGAGTCGTGGCTAGCGGGGGACTAGCCAGATTTTTTTTCCTGGGTGATGCCTCTGGAGGCCTGCCATTGAGGATCCCAGACTCTCTCTCTCTCTCTCTCTCTCTCTCTCTCTCTCTCTCTCTCTCTCTCTCTCTCTCTCTCTCTCTCTCTGTGTGTGTGTGTGTGTGTGTGTGTGTGTGAGAGAGAGAGAGAGAGAGAGAGAGAGAGAGAGAGAGAGAGAGAGAGAGAGAGTAAATGTGCATGGGGTGTGTGTGCCAAACTGGGTCTTTGATCCGGGTGAAATAAAGCCTAGTTTCGCCCCTGCTCCCTATGTGGGAAAGAACTGGAAACAGTTATTATACAGTATGACCTGTTTCTTGCCCAGACTGAGATATCCAAGGGGGGGGGGAGCCCTAAGTGTTTGGTGAGAGGGACTGGAGTGTCTAGGGATTGCCCACTAAACTGGGTATGTTTTCAATTGCCTTTACATGGGTAGAACGGTTTAGTCATGCTGGCCACATGACCCGGAAAGCTGTCTGTGGACAAATGCCGGCTCCCTCAGCCTGAAAAGCGAATTGAGCGCTGCACCCCATAGTTGCCTTTGACTGGACTTAACCATCCAGGGGTCATTTACATTTACCCTTTTTACTGTCTGCACAGTGCTCACTTTGGTGTGTCTTTGTGCAAAGTGCCCTTTCACCAGAGTGCTCCAATCACCAAATTTCCCCCAATGTGCTTTTAAATTCTCCAGGCAGGCAATGTAGTCCAAACACTGTTTTCAGTAATGGTAGGGAGGAGTGTGAAGCACTGCCATAGCCAGTAACAGATGTTATGCAACTGCAGAAGTCTGCAAAACACAGACGTCTGCAAAACACAACCCTTCTGACTATTTTGCTATATTGTATATATCATCCTCACCAACTCTATTCCACCCCCCTAATCTGTCTCTCTCTGATATTTGCCTTCCCCAACCAGCTTCTCTGTTCTCAACAGCTCCCGCCCTCTTTGTCTCTCCACTGGATATTTTTAAATGTACATACTAGTATTAAAGGAAGATATCTTTAACTTATATATTGTGTCTTATATATTCCGTCTAGGATTTTTAATCTTCTCTACATTGCTTTCATGTTGCTAGCTGCTTGTTTTTAGTTCTGCTGATGTGTTTTGTACGTACTTCTCTTTTATATTGTAGTATTTAATGTTCTTTTTAGTTTTTTATTGTAAATGTAACTTTTTGTAAACTGGCCCGATCATCTGTTGAATGGTGGGATATGAATATAATATAGTATAATATAATAATAATAATAATAATAATAATAATAATAATTTATTATTTATTTATTATTATTTATATTGTTTTGTATTGTATTGTATTGTATTGTATTATAATCCAGGACAGATTATCCACCTAAATGTAACTGGTTTCTCTCTTTTGTTGTTCAAGGTTCCACAACAGAAAAATAGCCAGTAATTAGTTTTTTTCATTTTCATTTAAAACATAAATAAATCTGCTACAATTCCAAATAAACCAGAGATTTATACACCAGCTCCATTTAAAAAAAGGGTCCACATTGTTGTTTTGGAGATTCATATCTTGCATCTATCATTCAAACATATGCAACTCCCAACACTCCTGGCATTTGCATGCTGGCTGGGGCTGATGGGACCTGTAGTGCAGCAACATCTGGAGCTCTGCATGCTCTGGCTTGGAGTGCCCTCTTGAGGTTGCTTAGTTAATTTAGCAAAAAAATATGGAAAGGCGTTACAGTGGTACCTCAATTTAAGAACAGTTCCCTTTATGAACGATTCGGTTTACAAACTCCACAAAACTGGAAGTAGTGTCCCGGTTTGCAAACTTTACCTCAGTCTAAGAACAGAAGCCGAACAGTGGAAGGGCACCAGCAGCGGGAGGCCTCATTAGGGAAAGCGCACCTCAGTTTAAGAATGGTTTTGGTTTAAGAATGGACTTCCGGAACGGATTAAGTTGGTAAACCAAGGAACCACTGTATTGGGCTCTGTCTATCAGTTATGTCTCTTCTTCTCAAGCCTTTCAAGAGCCCAAGTCTCGACACATTTTCTAAATCTGTTGTTTTACAAATCTGAGATACAGTGGGCTATGAGTTCAATTTTTTTTTAAAAAAAATAGGCTGATGGGTGGACAAAGGTGATTTCTTAGAAATATGAACACCTTCTGATTTCTCAATCAGTTCTAATATTTTTCTTGTGTGTGTGCGTGCGCTCATATATGTCTCTGTGTGGTTGTTTTACCTTATTACGAGGCGGCTTTTAGCTGGTGGAAAGTCTTTCTGTTACTTCAAGTAGTGACTTAGGTTCTCAGAACATTCTGATTGCATTGCTTGTGACAGAACAGCATCATTCTTGGGGGGGGGGGGGGGAATCACTGTTTCTATGGTCAGCCTGTGGAGGCAGCTATCTTTTTGCCCAAATAATGCCCCCGAGAATGCCGCTACATCATGACATTGTATCGTTCTCAAGGGACATTCTATCACAGAAAGGCCACCAGAGCTGCATACATACCATCCCTTTAAATAATCCTGGGAACTGTAGTTTGTTAAGTTTGCTGGGAATTATAGCTCAGAGGGAGAGAAATGATAGTTCAAATGATTCTTGGGGGATGCTTTAAATGTGCTTTAAAAGGGTGGTGTAGAAGTAACAAGGTTTCCATGCCTCTGCAAAAGAGAGAAACCGACTCTGCCACATTGTATGGCCCTATTTGTCAGTTGTAAACAGCTTGCTATTCTTCTGCTCCTCCAGAGAGATTACTGTGTATGGAAGCCACAAGCCAATGCATGTTATATGGACACTGTGTGCAATGTGTGCAATTTCTGTGCATTTCTAATTCCACAGAGCTTTTTAGTGTCAGTTAGGCTTTAGCAGTTGTAACTGGATTTTTAAGTTACAACATTTTAACGTTTAAAGGATGATAGAGTGCATGGAGTGTGTATAGATGACTTTTTAGCTAGGCACAACCATTTCTATGGACCTGTGGCACATGCTTCAGTGATGCACCTCCATCATTATGTCTGACTATATCATACCCTCCAACATTTCTGCAGTGAAAATAGGGACATCCTGTTCCATAATGAATTTTTTTACTATTTGAATCCCATACACCTTATTGAGTTGCCCCAGCCACTATGGGCAGCTTCCAATATATATATAAACATAAGAAAACACCAAACATTAAAAAAACCACACTTCCCTATACAGGAGTGCCTTCAGACAGCTCGGGGGTCAAATAACTCCATACCCTCCAACATTTCTCCAATGAAAACAGGGGCATCCTAAAGAAAAGTGGGACACTCCAGGATCAAATCAGAAACTGGGATGGCTTCTGTAAATCAGGGATGTCCCTGGAAAATAAGCACACATGGAGGGCCCTTCATTTCAATGGATCAAGATATCATTTACAAATGGAAAAATTCCTTCCAGCAGCACCTTAGAGACCAACTAAGTTTGTCATTGGTATGAGCTTTCGTGTGCATGCACACTTCTTCAGATATGAAAGCTCATACCACTGACAAACTTAGTTGGTCTCTAAGGGGCTGCTGGAAGGAATTTTTTTGTTTTGTTTCGACTACGTCAGACCAACACAGCTACCTACCTGTAACAACGGGTTCAGGGCAGGCAAGGGCAGTTTGATTATTGTGTGTGTAGCAGAGATACCTTCATGCATTTGATTACCTTGTCTTTTATTTCACAGGAAATTATAGTTGTGGTTCTTCTTACCTTCCATATGGATCTGGATCATTCAGTACTCCCTTTTATCCAGCACATTATCCGAACAATGCAAACTGTGTATGGACAATAAATACTTGGAATGGCTCACTTATAAACCTCACAATTGCAAGTATTGAGTAAGTACAAGGGGAACTAAATAGTGCTATAAAACTGCAGCTCATTTAAATGTGGACTGTCCTGTGCTCACTTTGTCATATACTGTATGTTTACTATTATAATTGGGAAGCATGACAATGAACATCTCTGTTGAGTATTCATGTGCCCTACTTTACAGAGGACAGCCCTGTATTCAAGGAGCTGTCAGAGGAGAGTCCTCAGTCTGATGACACTGAATTGATCTTGTATGGTTCGGAGGCATACTGAATCTCTGCCATAGTTAATTGATATACTAAGTTTATATGTTGGGTTGTATGTTAATGCAGGTTTCTTGTTTTTATTCCAGGGCACAATGCCCCTTTGACTATATTGAGATCTATGATGGATATATCTACTCACGTTTCCTAGGAAGATTTTGTAATGGGTCCCACCGAACATTTTTTTCCACATCAAATGTTCTCACAGTGGTGTTTCACAGTGACAGTAGCATAACACATCGTGGTTTTTTGGCTTACTACTCTTCTGTTTATGCGGCATACGGTGAGTCTGTGTGTGTGTGTGTGTGTGTGTGTGGTGTGTGTGTGTGTGTGTGTGGTGTGTGTGTGTTAAATTGAACTCAAGTTGAATGACTGAATGGAGTAATAGTTTGTCATTGTGTACATTCATCACGCCCCATGCAGAATGTACACAGAATCCTTCCAAGAAGAGGGGATTGTGCACATTTCCTGATAAATATACATAATCCCCAACAAAACTTTGAGAATGCGCAAATCTTGGCTCAATTTTGTACATTCCCTGGTCATTATTCACTGTCCACAACAGGCCTTTGGGAATGTGCATATATAAAGTGATTGGGTTTTGTACATTCTCTAGACATTATGCATAATATCTAACAGGCTTTTGGGAATCTACATATCTCAATGGTAGCTTGCACTTTATTTGAGCTACATGCACATTTTCCAGTCAGCATGCATTGTCCCATTTTTTCCCTCTGTCTCTTGTTCAGAAGCATGCAATCTGCTCTCTTTGGGCTGCTTCTGACCCACTACCTAATCTTCTTTGCCCACAACACACCCTCTCACTGCTCAGCTAAACACCATGCTGAAGAGGGGGCTTCAGATAAAGATGATTTATTATTACTCTTTATTAAATATATATCCCACCCTTCTTCCAAAGGAATTACCCCCCCCCCTTTGAAGACTAGCCTCCTTTTAACCAGCTGAGCACACATGGGGGAATGCATGTAGTGAAAAATTCTACATCTTTGCACACCCCAGAGGCGTAGCGAGGGTTGCCATTGCCCCGTGCACAGTTTTCCCCAGGGTGCATTTTGCTCCTCATACCACCCTGCCAGTCCCATGCTGCTTTGCCATTGTGTGGCTGGCAGGACATCAGGGGGGTGCAACAGGCATGTGCCCTTCCAATCAGACCAATCAGGCTGACTGGAAGGGTGCATGCCTGCTCTCATGTGTCCTCCTCACATCACCCTTCATGCTCTGCTCCCCGTCGGTGCACCCGGATACTGCTGCCTCACCCTCCCACAATTCTGATGGAAATTCTCCCCACTCTGGTGTCACTATTAAGCTGAGGGAAAGCCTTAATAGCAGAATTTCTACCATTGTTTAAAACCGCTACTTTCCCCTCTACCTCTCTGTGTGTGTCTCTTCTTACTTCCATGCCATACCACTGCTGTTGTGCAACCTGCCTTTGCTTTTGCTCCTCTATCCCATTCTGATGTCATGAAAACCCAGGATTATGATACAATACTACAAATTCTCCAATGGGGGCTGAATGGTGAAGGTCTTACATTTTTGTCTACTATATATTTTGGAAAGTAGTTTGTCTGTCCATTTGTCTGTTGTTCTCTATCTGTCGGAATGTCTCTTGATTTCCCCTCACAAACTTAGCTGGGGGCACTGTTATACAGTGGTTCTGATCCTTCCTCCTGGGCTGTGTTCAGAAAGTGGTGGTGGGGGATGAGTGTTCAGACCCCTGGGCTCTCACTTGTGGGGTGCCTCAGGGTTCTGTCCTCTCCCCCATGCTTTTTAACATCTACATGCAGCCGCTGGGAGAGATCATCAGGGGGTTTGGGCTGGGTGTTCATCAGTATGCGGATGATACCCAGCTCTACCTCTCTTTCAAATCAGAACCAGTGAAGGCGGTGAAAGTCATGTGTGAGTGTCTGGAGGTGGTTGGAGGATGGATGGCGGCTAACAGTTTGAGGTTGAAGTACTGTTTTGGGGGGAAGGAGGTGGGCAGGTGTGGAGGAATCCCTGGTCCTGAATGGGGTAACTGTGCCCCTGAAGGACCAGGTGTGCACCCTGGGAGTCATTTTGGACTCACAGCTATCCATGGAGGCACAAGTCAATTCTGTGTCCAGGGCAACTGTTTATCAGCTCCATCTGGTACACAGGCTGGGACCCTACCTGTCCGCGGACTGTCTCACCAGAGTGGTGCATGCCCTAGTTATCTCACGCTTGGACTACTGCAATGCGCTCTATGTGGGGCTACCTTTGAAGGTGACCCAGAAACTACAATTAATCCAGAATGTGGCAGCTAGACTGGTGACTGGGAGCGGCTGCCGAGACCATGTAACACCGGTCTTGAAAGACCTACATTGGCTCCCAGTACACTTCTGAGCACAATTCAAAGTGTTGGTGCTGACCTTTAAAGCCCTAAACAGCCTCGGTCCAGTATACCTGAAGGAGTGTCTCCACCCCCACCGTTCAGCCCGGACACTGAGATCCAATGCCAAGGGCCTTCTGATGGTTCCCTCACTCTAAGAAGCCAACTTACAGGGAACCAGTCAGAGGGCCTTCTCGGTAGTGGCACCCGCCCTGTGGAATGCCCTCCCACCAGATATAAAAGAGAAAAACAAGTACCAGACTTTTAGGGAAGCTTTTAATGTTTAATAGATTATTGTATTTTAATGTTTTGTTGGAAGCCGCCCAGAGTGCCTGGGGAAACCCAGCCAGATGGGCGGGGTATGAATAATATATTATTATTATTATTATTATTATTATTATTATTATTATAGCTTGAAGGTTCCTGAGGTATAGTGGCAATATTCTTTGACCGCACTGGAATTCCTCCAACCCCTACAGCTTCTTATTCAGCTATTTTCCTAACTATATCATTATTTCTACTTTTTCTTTCAGAATTCTGACAAATTTTCTTTGAAAGGCTGGTGTCAGCTTGTGAAGCAGAACTCATTCATGACACCCACCCAACATGTATTTTCATAGCCCTTTAGCACATTCATTCTCCAGTACCTTCTTTCTAGTTGAGGGGAATGACTTGAAAGAGGTGAAAATGTACAGAAAATACTAGACATACAGTCAAACCTCTGTTGTTGAACATAATCCGTTCCGGAAGCCTGTTCAGCTTCTGAAACATTTGGCAACTGAGGTGCGGCTTCCGATTGGTTGCAAGAGCTTCCTGCACTCAAGCAGAAGCCGCATCGGACATCTGGCTTCCGAAAAACGTTTGAAAACCGGAGCATTTACTTCCGGGTTTTCGGCATTCGGGCGCCGAAACATTCCAAAATGGAGCCATTTGGGAACTGAGGTTTGACTATATTAGGGGATTTTATAAACCCCAGACTTTAGCAGGCTCTTGCTGAGACTTGAATTCTGCAGTATCTGTTACCATAAATGACTGTGAATGCTAATGAGTGATCCACATGCTTTTGGTGTCGCCATCCCAGGTCTCCAACTGGTGAATGGACGTCATCGCTGCGAGGGCCGTGTCGAAATTGGTTCTTACAATGGAACATGGGGAACTGTTTGCGATGATTCGTGGAACCTGGTGAACGCAGATGTGGTGTGCAGACAACTTGGATGTGGAGGGACTACCCCATTAGTGGCATATTTCGGTGAAGGCTCTGGACCCTTTCTTCTGAATGATGTTTATTGTAATGGAAATGAGCACCACCTTTGGGAATGCTCCAATGCAGGCTGGAGATCCCACAACTGTATTCGCAATGAGGCTGCTGGTGTCATCTGTTCAGGTGACTTCTGATTTTGTCATACATATTGTTTCTATATTAGCATATTTTAATCAGTTTGAGCATCTAGGTTAGGCAGTATATTCACTAAATTTTTATTTTTATTTATTCTTTGTAATAGCAAATAATCCAGTCCTCGCTAACTATAACTAATAGTAACATTGATTATTCAGGAGCAAAACAAACTGTTGATCTCCCAAGGTGCTATCAATAAAAACAAAAGTATTGGGCTTCTACAGTGGGGAAAATAGCTGCAAATTATGATCTGCAATCTCTGATGAAACCAACACCATTTGACTTTTGCTGTAACTCTGGTCTACTATTTCCAATGAATTACTGAGTCATTAGAAGAGAATATAACACTCATTTAAAACACTCAGGGAAGTTTTTAATGTGTGACATTTTAATGTAGTTTAAATTTTTGTTGGAAGCTGCCCAGAGTGGCTGGGGAAACCCAGCCAGATGGGCGGGGTACAAATACATTATTATTATTATTATTATTATTATTATTATTATTATTATTATTATTATTTACCACTTCCAATGAACTGGAAGTATATGTCAGGAGCCCAGGCTGCCGTCTTCATAACACAGCACGCATATCGTAATTAGCTTGAAGATTTACTGCAAAACAAACAATTAGCCGAGCATCCTATTTTACGATTCAGCTGACCCTTCTGGGGAATATCCTGTACCTATGACCCTTACGTTTCTGGTTTTGTTTTCTGTCTAATACCTTTTCCATTCGTCTACTCCTGGGGCTCATGGGGTTAACTGCCTCCTCTTCAGTGAGGAAATGCTCCCCCTTCTGCCCAGCCTGCCTGTGTTTCTTGAAAGAGTTGGCTTCTCTCCAGCCCGCCCTCTCCTAACAGCTTATCTATATTCCTTTCAGTGTCAAGAAGGGGGCCAGTTGACAGCCGACTGCTTCCACCTGTCTGAGAGAAATGCAAGCCTCTCTGTTACTGGCTGCCTTCTAACTCATGCTGGACTTCTCTACCTTGGGCAGTCGTGCTCATGACAGTATATTTGGATTGGCATTCTTTCAAGTAGCAAATAGATCGACAATATGCTATTTTCTAGTGGGGGTATGACATGTCATGAGAAAAAGCACCTGATATGTTTGATGAGGCATGTGATGAAGGCTGAGCTGGAAATGTAGACGATTTAATTCTGCATAATATGGGCCTTGGATTATGCAATAAAATGCAAATACCCCAAGCTGGCTAAGGGTTATATGTAGAAGGACGTAGGCTTCTATATTTCCCTAGCTCAACGGAGAGTTGCATTAGTTACAGGTAGGTAGCCATGTTGGTCTGGCGTAATCGAAACAAAAATAAATAAATAAATTCAGTAGCACCTTAGAGACCAACTAAGTTTGTCATTGGTATGAGCTTTCGTATCTGAAGAAGTGTGCATGCACATGAAAGCTCATACCAATGACAAACTTAGTTGGTCACTATGGTGCTACTGGGAGAATTGCATGCCACGTCTCTAGCCTAATCCAAGAATTGTAGGCACATAACTCAATTTTGTTTTTTGTTTTGTTTTTAAAAGGTGAATTCTTGTTGAGCTGTTGGCAAGCAGAGGAGCAGGGACTTGATTTAGCTCTCTTATTTTCCTTTACCCAATGACCACTGATCAGAAAGATATTTAATTATACATTTGTTCTAATGAATATTGATATCGCAAATAATTATTCTGATCAAACCATTAACACATTTGGGAAACATTCTAAGGTATCTCTACCTTTTTATTTTTCAGGTGGTCATCTTATAACAGTTTCATTTAATAAAAGTTTCCTTACGGGTGTTTTTTTTTTGTAGTGAATAACTGCAGCAATATTACAAGATTAAGGGAAAAGGTAGCAGTGTTAGTGTATTAAAATATTTAAAAATCTTTAGTTGACTAAATTGGTGTCCTCGATTCATCTGGCAGAAAATCAAACAATAACTTACAAAACTTTCAGAGGAGTGGGTGGGCAGAGGGGAATTGCTCTCCTGAGCTTCTGTGACTGACCACCTTAGCTACTCCTTGATGGGAAGTGGGACATGATAGTCAGGGGGTGGGACTTGTGGATTTCAAAGGTGCCCATTACTTCCCCACCCTTATCTGAGCACTGAGATCCAGCATAGAAGAGGCATTTTCCTTTCTTTTAAAATAATTCTTAGGCAGAATCTCTTGTGATGTGTAGCCATCATGTATAAAAAATGCAGTTCGTTTTTTCCTATAGGAACCACTGTTTATTCATCATTTGAAATGTATGCTGATGGAATGAATTAATTCACAATGATTTAATTCACATATGTAATATGATACAATGAGATGATATATCAGAGGGGGAGGCAGCATAAAGCCTATATGCCATATCTAGACAGCCAAAGGGGAAAGCATTTTTCTTCTATAGGCAAAATACATCTACATCTGCTAAATTCGCAGGTGTGGAAAATGCTTATTCCTTTTCTCACATGTGCTGCTAATAATAATTGGTTTTACAATCTCTCTCTCATAGCACATAAAGATGCAGGTAGACACCAGAAAGCGGTTAGCACTGTTGACAGTTTTGATGAATCGTGTAATGAAGTGTATCATTTATACAGTGTTATGAGTTGCTCGGTAATGTGAGCTGGGGAAATCCCGGTTCAAATTCTGCATTTCCTTTCCATTTCCTAAACAATTCATTCCATTGTCCTACCTTAGACCGAGCATTGTACTGATTTCCTTATAGCTAATTTATATTTGCCTTTCTGGAACTGAGACCCATTAGTCTTCATATTATTAGTGGCATTGGCAGTGGGGAAGAAAATATTTAGACATTTCTTAATAGAACAGGTCTTTCAATGGCAATGTATTCTAATCCTTATGAATGAGGTACTTTAGGCAGATCCTGCCACTAATGGAAAGCATGACATTGAAGGTAAACATTCTTCCTATTTGCAAAAGCTTGAAGAGGTTTATATCTGGTCACTTTAAACATATACAGGAGATGGAGCAATAAAGTCAGGCTTCTTCTGGATTTAGAAACACAGATTTATAGGAGGTGGAGGAAAAGGCCCTCAGCTGTTGGAATTACTGTGTTTTGTAAGATGCTTTTCAAATTAATTTTTAAAGTTGCAAAATGTACCTGCAACGTCAAGGGATATTACATGAGGAACATAAATGTAACTCAGCCTTGGCTATTTTTCTGGGACTTACTTTATGTATTTATTTATAGTTATAAAAGTATTGATAAAGATATCAATGTGGTGTTCACTGTTAAAACATAAAACATATTTTTCAAAAAATACCAAAAATGCAAATAATCATTAAACTTACAGATTAATCAAAAATCAAACAGGTGCAAAGGCATGTTGGCACAAAACAAGAGATGCCTGAAAGTCAAAAGCTTGAGTCAATTGTTTAAATTGCGCTCTCTCTCTCTCTCCCCCCCCTCTTGATCTTCAGAGAGACCAACACCAACACCTCCAAGGACAAGTAAGGTCCAGATTTCTTTACTTCATTTTTTTTTTTACATTACCTTTTTATGATCACTTTTACTACAGCTTCATTTGTGGTATCTGCATTATCACATAGTCTAACACAGGCATAGGCAAATTCAGCCCTCCAGATGTTTTGGGACTACAACTCCCATGATCCCTAGCTAACAGGACCAGTGGTCAGGGATGATGGGAATTGTAGTCCCAAAACATCTGGAGGGCCAAGTTCGCCTATGCCGGATCTAACAAAACAGAACTTGCAGAATACTCTTATACTGTTCACTTTTAAAATGTATATATAAAGCCATGTGTTATGGTGGCTGTTGTCTATTGCTTTGAGGAGGAGTAAAAATGAGATAACTCAGCCTCTCTTTCAGGGTTTCTTAGCTTCAAGGCTAACGTAACAGTGAACTTGAAACATAAACTGAAACATTTTTTTACATGTTTACAGGGAGAGAATAAAACCTCCCCTTAGCCACAAATTTTAACACCTGATACAAGGTCATTCACAAAAGATCTCCCCATTTCCTTTGTACAGAGGCAGACATTTCTGCAATAATATTCCTTTGCGCATGTGGATGTCACCAGCAGCAGACAGTGGGGTGGACAAGTACTGCTCAACTTACCACCAGCTGGTTCTGTTGGTGCTGCTTACTGGGGTGTTAGAGAAGGAATGAGGTAGTGGCAAGGCTGATGCAAATCCAATACAGTTTTTGTGCCAGTAACTTTGCAGAGTGTTGACCTTCCACCTTCTATAAGCAGTAGTGAGTGGAGGCGAAGTGAGTGGCACTAAGCCATCCTGCTGTCCATTACTGGGTGTATCCCTTTCACTGGACTGAGCATCCTAGTGGCCACATGGCCATTCAGAGAATCCGCCCTTCTCTCTTTAAGATGGCACTGCTAGATAAGCCAAAGTATAGGGTGTCTAAGTCTTCATCTTTAACACTAGGACTGAATCCACGATAAAATGCTCTGCTGAATCCTTAGCCTAAACTTAGGTTTGTGCTTTGTTTCTCTCCAAACAAACCATGAGCAGCAAGCAAGTTTTGTTCCTGGCTTACTACTCATGGTTTTGAAGGAGGTGGTGGGTGGGAAACCCATGAATCCAGGTTTGGACGCAGTACTAAGGTAGATCATGGCTTAGCTCCTACCAGGGCAGTTGCATTAGAAGCAGGGGAGAAGTGAAGTGGCCATGATTTTAGGAGTGTGCACAAGTCACTGCACATTCACTAATAAACCATAGCTAAGCTTAACTATGGGTTAAAGTGATGCAGTAACCAAGCACCTAGGTAAAGGTAAAGGGACCCCTGACCATTAGGTCCAGTCGTGGATGATTCTGGGGTTGTGGTGCTCATCTCGCTTTATTGATCGAGGGAGTCGGTGTACAGCTTCCAGGTCATGTGGCCAGCATGACTAAGCCACTTCTGGCAAACCAGAGCAGTGCACAGAAACGCCGTTTACCTTCCCGCCGGAGTGGTACCTATTTATTTACTTGCACTTTGACATGCTTTCAAACTGCTAGGTTGGCAGGAGCAAGGATCGAGCAATGGGAGCTCACCCCATTGCAGGGATTCAAACCGCTGACCTTCTGATCAGCAAGCCCTAGGCTCAGTGTTTTAGACCACAGTGCCACCCACGTCCCACTCAACCAAGCAACTACTTCAGAATATTAAGCAGGGTTGAAATATAAGCCAACCCTGATTGCAACATGTGGCTTTCTCAGTAAGGAACATTGGCTTCTGGGTGTAACAAGCAATTGATCATGGCAAGTTTATAATATTTTCTAGAATATTCCATATATTCCATATGTCTGTAACAAAATGTGTTCTGTGTTTTATTTCTTAGCTCCCACAACAAATTATTCTTGTGGTGGTTTCCTCGCACATTCATCTGGGTCATTTCAAAGTCCGTTTTTTCCATCCAACTACCCAAACAATGCCGACTGCGTATGGGAAATCCGAGTAGGAAGCAATTCTCGCGTATCACTTACTTTCCAAACACTTCAGTAAGTAAAGTTCTAACATTGCCCATAATTCATAGTCTCAAAATGAAATTAATTATTATTATTAATAGTAGTTTTCCTAGATACAACATTACATATATATTCAAAAAGAGGGTGAGATTATAGCTGGGAGGCAAACAGTAGATGTGACCAGGACCATCCAGTGAGTCCATGATTGAACACCAAACCTTAGATTCTAGGCAAAAAAGACCACAATGCATTTGCCATTTAAAACACATGACTTCATCCAAAGAATTCAAGAAACTGTAGTTTACCCCACACAAAGCTACATTTCCCAGTACCCTTAACAAACTACAGTTCCCAGGATTCTTTGGGGGGAGCCATGAGCCTTATATATGTCATTTAATTGTATATTGTGAATGTGATTGCTAGCATTTCTAGCTCCTTCTATGGTCTATAATCTATTATCACCCAAAACTGGCTGTCAGTTTCATTGGTTCCCTATTAGAGTACTATAAGCGCATTAAATCCCCAGCTTTTATACTAAGACTGCAGCATATCGTATTTTAGAAAACTGAGGACAAGCTTATTTGCTGAAAAAGAGGGGGGGAGTAAGGGTTGAACCCTGCTTGTGACGTAGCATGCTTACAGCCCTACCTTGTAAATCCAGGTGTGTTGTAACATGATAGCACCCAAATGTACTCAGATGCACTCTTTTCTTCCTACTTAGCATATTCAAGGGCTTTGTGTTCCATGTCTGAACTGTGATGTGCCATGCCTTGACAAACAAAGTCCTGCTTGCTTTTCTATTTCTTTTGTCTCCTGTTGTTTGTCTAGTATCTGAGCAACATAACACCCCAAAATAAAGAGTCTGTTATGTGATAGTAGCTTAAAGGAATTGCAAGTGTAGAGTCTAATTCATCATGATCAGTGAACATTGCTGTAAATATCACGTTCTTGTTTGATTTCTAGACTAGCATCATGTAATACACATAGCTGCCCCTGTGATTATATCGAAATCTATGATGGAACACTCCATAACTCTCCTATGCTTGGGAAGATTTGCTCTGGCTCTTACCAAACCTTTACATCAACCTTCAACATGTTGACGGTTAGATTTCACAGTGATCATAGCATCACAGAGAGAGGGTTTTTTGCAAACTATTACACCATCCCAGCAAATCATAATACAAGTAAGTGCAATTTTGCAATACATTTTTCTGTTACCAGATTGTTGTCATTCAATTTAGTTAAAGAATCACAAATTTTCTTGGTATTGTATTGGGTTTTTCTGTTGTCACTAAAAAAAACAACTCCATATTTTTATGTTTGGAATCCATAACTTGCATTTGGCTTACATGTGTACCTAGGAACTGCTTGTCAGACTCTCTTAGCTTCAGAAGCACCAGAGGCTGATTTAGGGGCGCGTGACCAGTTCACCTGGACAGGGTGTCGACTTGAGAGGATGCCACAGGGGGTGGCATAACAATGACTTAGAATGGAAGGCGAGAAGCTGGGGTGGGAGTGGGCATTAAATTCTGGCCTTGCACAGGGCGCCACTGAAATTTGAAAGCCCACAGTCCACCAGTGGAAACACTCGTCTTCAGACCATTGTTATATAGCTTACATTGGCTTACACACACCAAATACTTCAACCCCCAGGCTATGTTGCTTACTTTAAAAGAAAATGTATTGATTGCACTGGGAATTAGTTCAAAGCAAATATGTTTAGGGTATAGAGTAAGAGGGGGTGAATGCAAATGCACTGACAGAGCCATTTCAGTGCTCCTATTGGTGCATTTTCATCCTGCTGACCTCACTGCCACTTCAATACCTCTCTGACTTCCAATAGGCAGCAGTGATGAGATGACTGGAGGTTAGGTGATCAGCCTATCATGCCATCTGCTACTGCTGAGTAATACATGGGTAGCTTTTTGGATGAGAAAAAGGAGATCATGCTCATTTGCCAAGGAAGCCTAGGCTTCTCTCACAACCCACAAAAGCCCAAGTACACAAAAACATTTATGGCGGTGTGTGTGTCACAATATTGATATTATGACATCATTGCGAGCCCCCCCCCGGACACCCCCCCCATGATATTACAATCTGCATACACTTACATTCTAAAAAAAATTGTTTTAACTGTTTTGTTACAGTCATAAGACTAAAGTGGGCACTAAAATATATCTCTCTCAGGCGTCAAAGGCCATGGAAAAAGAGGTGTGTCTTCAGCATATGATAGAAACTACATAATAAAAGTGGCAGATAGGAAAAATGTAAGGACGTATATGTCAGGGAACTTTGTGTTCCTCTGTACAGTACAATAAAGATGGATGGCATTGCCTTCATAAAAGGATAATAATGTATTGTCTTGTTTTATTTTAGTGCACTAATACCACATCCTTTCTCTCCTTGCTAGCTCTTCTTTGTGGACCAGAATATATGCAAGCTATAATAAGTAGAAGTCACCTGACCTCTGTAGGCTATTCTCCATGGAATGTCCACTTGATTGACCCATCCTGCCCACCTAGGATCACACCATATTATGTTGTTTTCAACATACGGTACAATGGCTGTCAGACCAGAAGAGACGTATGAAGATTTATATTTGATTTCTATATGCATGCCTTTCTTTCTTTTCTTTTTCTTGTTTAGAAAAAGCAGGGCTTCAGGGGTTCAACTGGGGCAATGCCAACAAACTGAAACATGTTGCCCAATTCATGTAGATACACAGAAACGGATTTAGGGGAGCGTAACTGGTTAATTTGCACTGGGCACCGAGCCAAGAAGGCTGTGCAGAGGGTGCTGCAACAATAATTTAGCATGGGGGGGGAGCACTGACTTTTGGCTGCTGAAATTTGAAAGCCCAGAATCCCCCCCTTAGATCTTTGTACAACAAATAGTCACATAAGAAAATATTTTTAGTTTGATTTTTAGCATCTGAATAGCCTGGGCTATTCATGTTACATTGGCAGCATGGAAAGGAGCCAGATCACAAGATCCCTTGCTGCAAATGTAGTATGAGTATGGGATGTTGAATGGGCACCATCAGAAACCCCAATCTCTGCTGTGTTGGGGGTTGCATGGTTCAAGGGAAGAACAGCAATACGGCATATGAGTTAGCTGTATGTTCAGAGCAGTAAGACTTAGCAGACACACTTCAAGCTCTCACTGTGGGATAAGTAAGTTGGCATTTTGAAACAAGGAAGGACTATCATCACACTTAATTCTGAACAACAGTTGATACAAATAATATTTGTATAGAGAATTCAGTAGCATCCCCAGTGCTACCATTGGCTTAGACAATTATTCCTACAGCTTGAAGAGGCAACTTGGTGGTGGGGCTGCTTTGTGCAAAGGTAGCATTAAGACTGGCTGCAGCAAATTCTACAGTGCTATGGCAACATCCTTACATCAGAAATGTATGTTAACCGCTCCCCCCCCCCCGGATGTTTCAAACAGGCAGATGCTGATACTATTATTTATTCAAACCTGATCACGGCAACTGCTTCAGGATACATAATTAAAAGGAAAAGGGATCTTCACTTCCATGTTAGCTGCAAGATGCTGAAAAACACTTGGATAGAAACCATGTATGTCGCTAATGATGTACAGGAGATCAATGAAACTCGATATGGACAATACGAAGTGAACATCACATTTTATACCTCCAACTCCTTCTTATATCCAGTCTATGACTCACCTTATTATGTTGAACTGAATCAGGATTTATATCTGCAAGTTACTCTTCATAACTCTGACCCAAATCTGGTGCTGTTTCTGGATACATGTAAAGCATCACCCAACTACAATGATTTTACAACTTTGACTTATGATATCATCAAGAATGGGTAAGGATTTTCACCTTATATATTGTCTGTCATATTAACTGTGTTAATCTTTATTGCTTTTCATTTCTAAACATATATGTGGGATAAATATTAGATCTCATTAGGCATGCCATTTTAATCGTGTTGTCACTCCAGCCAGAGGCCGCAAAGTAGGAAAACAGTTGAGGGGGACTCCCTACAGTCAGGGGGACTCCCTACAGGGAGCCTCCCCCCCCCCGTCATCCTGACCAGCACTTTGCCCAGTGACAGCACTAGCAGCGGGTCAGGAGGAGGAAATGAGGAATGGAGCAGGATGGAGAGAGGGCTCAGTGAGGCGTCCGAGCCCTGGCTACGCTCTGGGGAACAGAGCGGGCAGGAAGGGCGCAGAGACGCATCAGAGCCTTGGCACCGCTGTGGTCGAGGGACAGCGGATGAGGGGCCGGAGCCCAGGCACCGCCCCAGCCAGCAAGAGGGGAGACCCCTCCTTCCAGTGACTAGGCGGTCATGTTTTCTGATATCTCTGCACTGTAAATACGGTAGTATGCACAATAAAACTCTTAAAGGCAGCACGGACTGGAGCATCATACTCAAGAGTAGCCACAACACCCCCCTGACAGGACCATTCTAAAGTTGACATACATCTAAGAAGAAAGGGTTATTATTTATATTTATGTTTAAATTATGTTTATTTTGGTTTGTTTATTGTTTGTGGTTATTTTATTGTTTGTGTTTATGTTAAGATGTTGTTTTTTTGTCAAGATTAAGTTACGTTATGCTAAGATTTGAATGTGGTGGGTTATGAGTTTGTTATGATTTTGTTTTTCTTCATGATTTCTTTTTATGATTTCATTCTATATTTTTATGATTTCGTTCTGTATTTTTAAAGGAAAATAAAGATTATTTTTTAAAAAAGTTGACATACATCTAACCTAATTCATGATCCATTCCGCTGGGAAGGATGGAGCAGTTAGGAGGCAGCAGAGGCATTCCTCTACGCAGAACTGCTGATACCGTGTTTCCCCCTTTTTAAGACACCGTCTTATAACTTTTTTTCCTCAAAAAAACACAGGGTGGCTTACTTTCGGTGGGATGTCTTATTTTTTTATTACTGGTACGGTTTTTACGGCTCAGGGCACTGGCTCAGGGCGCTGCTGGGCTCTCTTGAGTGCTCGGCGCTGCAGCAGCCACCGGTTCTGAGTGGCGGGGCTGCAGGCATAGCTGCCAAGTTATCCCTTTTTTAAAGGGATTTTCCCTTATGCTGAATAGGCTTCCTCGCGTGAAAAGGGAAAACTTGGCAGCTATGGCTGCAGGAGTCCTTGGCCGGGCCAGGTGGAGGCCGCTGGCTCAGGCGCTCCGCCTGCCACTGCAGGGCGCTCCAAGCTCCTTGGCCGGGCCAGGCAAGGAAGAAGCAGTGAGCCCAGTGGTGGCGGCAAGCATGGAAGCGGCAGGGATGACTGTGGACGAGAAGGTGGAGCGCGGGAATGCAGCCAGCAAGGCGAGAGCGCGATCAGCTGTTAAGCGGAGCTCTTGGAGCGCCACTTCACAGCTGATCGCACTCCTGCAGTGCCGGCCGCATGGAGTGACTCTGTGAGTGGAGGTGCCTGTGGGGGTTGGTTTCCGCAGCGCGTAAGTATGCCTTATTTTCGGGGTATGTCTTATACTTCTCAAATGCTTAAAAACTCTGCCATGGCTTACTTTACGACTACGTATTAAAAAAGGGGAAACAGGGTATCTACAGGCGGGGGAGTTTCACTCCTGTGCTCACCAATGGCACATGCTGTTGACAGCCTGTTGCTGGTGTTGTTCCTGCCAGTGGTAGCAATGTAAGTCCTCAAAACAGGACAGACTGGTGGCAGGAGGGGTGGAGATGCTAGATCCTAATCTGGTCCAACAATTGGAGAGGGGTCTTATCTGGGCCTCTCTGCTGCACCAGCCTGCAGCTGCCGCAGCAAAAATAAAGAGCAATATCGCACCTCCCACTACTGGTATCTTCCACTCTGTCCAGCTTGAGTGACAGGTCTTCCAATGCAGTGGTGGCTCCACATTTAATACATTGCAGTAATCCAACCTAGAGGTTACCAGAACACAGAAAACAGTAGTTAGGCTGTCCCTGTCTAGATAGAGGTGCAGCTGATGGAAGGCACTCTGTGCCACTGAGGCCACCTGAGCCTCAAGCAACAGCAAAGGATCCAGAAGGACCCCCAAGTTGTGTACCCAATCCTTCTGAGGGAGTGTAACCCTATGAAGAGCAGGCAACATTCCATCCATCCAGTTTAGTGAACTGACCGTGAACTGGATTGAGCTTCAGTTTGTTGGCTCTCATACAGTCCATTACCAGGGCAAGGCAACAGTGCAGCACATCCACTGCCTCACCTGGAGATGTTAAAGGAGAAGAAGAGATGTGTGCCATCAGCACATCGCTAACAACCTACTCCAAGCCCACTCAGCAGTTTCATGTAGATGTAAAACAGCATAGGGGATAAAACTGAACTCCGATGAACCCTGCTCCAGAGGGCTGAAGATCACTCCCCAAGCATCACCCTCTGGAAACATCCATCCAAGTAGGAATGGAACCACCACCGCAAACCAGTGCCACTGACAGCCACTCCAAAAGGATACTAAACTAGTATACTGATGTAGCAAATTATTGACTAACCGAAGCTTGCATTAGTCACAAACCCTCACTCAGGTTTGATCTGACACCTTCAAGCTTCCAAAACATCTACATTTAAATTATATTACTATAATAATTTCCTTGAAATTAAAATGAGACGCTCAGAATACTCTAAGGCATGTGACATTTTGTGCATTAGTTCAAAATAGTACCTCTGCATGAACCAAGATGTTCCTTGTTCCTTGTAGCAAATTTTGACTCAATATATAATTTGGCATGTGCTGTGTATGGTTACTTTCAGGAAAGTGAAACTTAGAGCTGGACACCTGTTTTGAAGAACTGTTATGCAATTGACATAATAAAGGTTACACTTACAGAAGTTTTTGCTTTCCTTGGGAAAGCAAAGCCTTGCAAATTAAAAGGATGGTAAAGAACAGAAAAGTGAGTTCGCAATATACCACCTCAACAGATCATTTACTTACGTGTTTTCATAGGGTTGCCATATTTCACGTTTTAAATATTTGAACTTCTTCTCTGCTTAGTTTACTACTGAAGAACAAGTGGGGGAAGTTAGCAGTTATGGTGAATGTTTCTGTCAATATGCTTTGTGCAGTTTTAATTCAGAGTGAGAAATCATTGATATCTACTTCAATTAAAGCACGGCAGGCATGCCCTTGAAATCAAGCATATTAATGTTATTCATATTATGTTAAAGTGACACTTGTATGTTTTATTTCAGAACTGTTCAAAGTGCTACTTTTATTTCTTCATTGTACCACATTAACTATATGATGTGAATTGAATACTAATTAGTGTAAACTAATTTTATTATTTTGTTATTTGTGCAGGTGCGTTAATGATCCTACATATCGGACCTATTATTCCCCATACAATTATGTTGTTCGGTTTTCCTTCAAAGCCTTTGACTTCATGTATAAATATCCATCAGTTTACCTGCAGTGCAAACTGGTGGTTTGCAGAGCCTATGACTATTCTTCCCGATGTTCTCAGGGTTGTCTGAATCTGCCTAGATCTAAGAGACATACAAGCTCCTACGAGGAAAAAATGGATGTCATCATTGGGCCAATTGAACTACAGAAGAATGGCATTAAGAATAGAAATTCTGGTAATTTTGCTTCCCATAGAGTTCTTTAATCTCTTTTAAATACAAATCAATGCCCTTCTAGAGTAGGGATAAGGAGGAATGTATTTTAAATGGATATATGCACAGAATTTGGCAGTTCCAACCTGATTAGAATACTGCATTAAGCACCCAATTATATCTGAATCACTTGTTGCTGTTTTTTTAAAGCTCAATTTATATGCATAATTATATTGAAAAACTAATATATATGAATTAATATATTGTATAATGCATTCAAAAGTATCAAGTTTTATGCTGTATTATATTTCTGCAATATCAATTCATATTAGTAGTACATGCCTATTTTATAGTCGTACACATAGTTGTGTGCATCTCTTAATGAGCTAGTTACCTTAGGAGACCTCCTAGAGTGCATATGCATATAACAATGCATATAATATTGAGCATTATGCTGCTTGTTGAGATTAAGAAGTGAGATGGGAATTAGAAAAATATATATATGGATAAGCATGGCATTGAGATTTTCAGAAAACCCCATCCCTCTTTCAGATCTGTTTCAGGTTGTTGAGGTTAAGGCAGAGCAATTAATGTGTCCTGTAGCTTTGAGAGAATGAGAGCTATAGGGGTGCAGGGTATAAGCTGAAATCATCATTATTACCATCATCCTGGCTAGCACTGTTTCAAAGCCCTAAAAATGCTTATAATGCATTTTAGCACTCTCATCTAATAGTACTTCCTCACCTAACCTTGTTACATTACATGCCTTCTTAATGTGGCCCTGTCCATCAGCTGTGCCCTCCAGCATATTATCTACCCTCCACAGTGGACTCATAGGTTCAGCTCCCAACAGTCACCCATGCTTCTTCTCTGGTGATCACTCGTAGCCGAGTAAGATTGCCTTCCATGAACACAGTTTTAACAGTGAGTCCATAAGTGGCTGTGGAGGCCAATTTTGGATCCACACATCCTTCCATAGCTGCCAAGTTATCCCTTTTTTACAGGGATTTTCCCATATGCTGAATAGGCTTCCTCGCGAGAAAAGTGAAAACTTGGCAGCTATGATCCTTCCACAGTGGGGACATTGGTTTCTGGGTGGGAGTTGATCATGGTGAGGGTTTGCCAAGTGTGCCTTCCTCTTAGCACGTTTCTCCCTTTCCTCCTGAGTTCGAGTGTCTTCAAAGCCCATGACACCTTTGATAAAGGCTGTTCTCCAATTGGAGTACTCACAGGCCAGTGTTTCACAGTTGTCGGTGTTTATACTACTTTTTTTTTTTTTAGATTGGCCTTGAGAGAGTCTTTAAACCTCTTTTGTTGACCACCAGCATTACACTTTCCATTTTTAAGTTTGGAATAGAGTAGTTGCTTTGGAAGACAATAATCAGACATCCGAACAACATGACCAGTCCAACAAAGTTGATTTTGAAGAATCCATGCTTCATAGCCAGCCATTTGCCCACTGCTCCTTCTATCTGCTGTTGGGGTCACTATCCTTGTGGTGCAAAGATGTTCTGTCCTCAAGCAGTGCTTCTATGCTGTACAGGATCTTGGAGGAGAACAACAGTGTGGTCAGGAAAGTTACTGTGCATTTTATATATATATATTAAAAATAGTGCTATGGAAGTCAATGGTCCATTGTCTTCTAGGGAACTAGAATGATGCAATTCCATGACAGTTCAAGCAGATAATGCATCACATCTTTTCTTTTTAATTTTGCAGAGGCAAAACAAGAGCTGCAAGGAAATGCGGACCCTCATAATGATTCACATGCACCATACATTGTTGCCGCAGTCGTCTTGGCAGTTGTTGTCATGACCGTCGCAGGATTCATTTTGAAAAATAAATTGAGAAGACCAATTCCATATGAGATAATGTGAGCACTTAAAACCTTGGGACTCAATCCAACACCAAGTCAAGCAAGCTTAAACTCATTTATTTCCATGAGTTTAGGTACAGCTATTTGTTGGTGGGATTGTGGCCTTGGCGGTTGGCAAGAAGAATCTGTATTGAATATGCATCACTTGAAAGATACATCGCGGGTCTCAATAGTCTTGTGATTTTATCTTGATTTTTGCTTTTACATGAAAATACAGAAGCAGGAAAATGTATTGGAGGGGGGCTTAAAAAATATGCTTAATTCTTCCATTGGTATTTTTACTTTTTTACTAGATTTTACACATTGTCATGAATATATGTAGATGGATGAATTCAGGTTAGACAAGGACCTGAAGTACAACACAAAATAGGAATAAAAATTAATCTCACCAAGAGTCTCATATTCCGAACTCGAGCTATTTTTATGAAATTTCTGCCAAGTTCCTTGAAACAATATCCAGTATTAGTAGTCAGTACTGCATTTAGTTAATACCTTTTGTAAATGACATACCACATAAAGTTTTCATTATGTCAATTTGTATAACTGTCAAAAATGACAATATGTGTTGGTAAACAAGGGCATCTCAACGGTTTGTGGTAAAGTGGATAAACCTTCTTAGGATTTTATTCAATTGTGCCCCTCCACTCCTTGAGGGTTCTTTCATCCAGCCGAGGATTCCATGAATAGAAGGACAGGATGGCAATTTTCTAACTCTCTCTTTCTCTCTTTCTCATCCTGCCTGGACCACCTCTCATCCTGATCCCCTGATCCTCTGGAGCTTTGTAATATTTGAGTTTATTTACAAATGTGTAGGTTAAGCATAGATGGAAACGAAGGGAAAACACTCCAACAGATAAAGTTCACTGCTCCCACATCAGGACTCTAAGGGAGACAAACCAGTATCCCAGAATGTTGCTAGATTACATGGGTCAAACACAGCTCTCTGTTTCTGTGCCTTCTTTGTATGTTTCAAAGCTGCAGTTGATTGCTCTTTCCACACACAGACACCTAGATGGCAAGATCCTTAGCTGTGGGAGCAGCAAGAAATCTCCTCCTCCCTTGCCACCTTTCTAACCACTCAGAAAGCTTAATGAGAAATAGTTGAACAATTCATTCCATGGGAAACACATCATTAGACTTTTGTCACTCCTACCAGATCCAAGGCTCTGGTCCAGTAAGAGAACCCACAGGATAGTCCCTTTTCACAGAACCCTGGCATGAAACTGACCACCCCTCTGGAAATTTTAACAGTATATTTGTAAACTGTAGACTTGTATTGTACTTTAGATTACAAAGATCATATACTTTATAAAGAAATGTTAGAATATTAGTTCTGCTTACTATGTGATTGCTTATTCCATTTGGGAAACAGAAGAGATACAAGCCACATGTCAGATCTAGCTCCTGTTAAGGGGTGACGCAAAACGGAAGGAGAAGGAAGTACCACATAACTAAGCTTGCTGATTGCTGCTAATTGCTTCCCCGGTGATCTGACTGGTTTCCCAGTGGTTCTCTGCTAGAGGTTTGTTATTTGTAAACAGACTGAATTCCTAACACCCACCAGGTTCCAAGTTTAGGATTTGCAGTGAGCCAAAGTCTTGCACATCCTTCTTCCTCAAAGGATTACACAGCTTAAAATATGACCAGTGAAGAACTGACAAGGGGGAATTTGGGGTGGGGGAGGGGGAGAATAATGAACCATTGAAGTATTACATACTTTAGCTTAAGGCTTTGTATGAGAGATCAAGGGCAGAAGAGGAAAGTCCTAAATATTGTTTGGGGAAGATGCTTATAAGGAAAGAACTTAAAGCTGGGAGTGGAACAGGGCAGCATGAAGCTACTACGGTAGGTGGCCAAAGGGAATTATTTGGTTGGTTTATTTATTATCACCATGTGGGGATGCCATTGGACATTTCAGCCATAAGGATTAAAATGTCTTAGGCTCTCTCCCTGCAGAAATATCATTTAAAAATAGTACTTGAGGAATAAATCAAGGTGTAAAGACCATCAAGGGGATACTTTACCAAATCCAGCAGCAGATTAGGAAACCTGGGAGTGAGTGAGTAAGTAAGCAAGATATCAATCAGGGGATAAAAGCATGATTAAGAAAAGTCATTGGAGATCTGCTCAGGACAACACATTACAAAAGGTAATAAGAGGAAAACTGCAAAGGAAAGGTTTTCTTTCTTTCTTTCTGTTGAATTTCCAGTTAAAATATGTATGCATGGATTGCTGCAAAAGTAGTATAAAAATGATAGAATTTTATAATGACCAATTCTAATACAAAACAAAATCTGGTTTTTAAAAGTTCATCTGCATCCCATGAGTAGATTTGTGTGTGTACTAGTAAACCATATACAGTACCTAAACAACATGTGACTACCTGGATAAATGCAAGGCACGATTTTGGCCTTGTAGTTCTTAACCAAGCAGGAATGTATATAATCCTACTTCTGCAAATAGATTGCCTTCCTCTAACCATGATGCCATTTTGCCTGATTAAAGGATGGCTCATTTTATGTGCAGTCTCTTGCTATATCAGCCTCCTTCTTTTTACCACTCTACAGCAAACTCCTTAAAACATACTAACAGTGATGAAAACCAAACTGAATAACTCATGAATACCAACTTGTTCAGGGTAGTTAAAATAAAAAAGGGGGTTGTGAAGAGCCCCAAAAGGATTTTCCCAAACTGGGTGAATCGGCAGTAAAATGGCAAATGCAATGCAATGTGAGCAAGTGTACTTTGATGCAAATTGAAACCAAAATGTATTAATTTCACATATGTGCTCATAGGGTGTGAATTAATGGTGCCTGACCAGCTACAAGCTTGATGAAGATGTTAGTGTGAGGCAGCTGTGGAAAGGGTAGATTCCATGCTAGGAATCATTAGGGGAAAGGATCATTATGAATATATAATTCTATGGTACAACCACACCCGGTGTATTGTATACAGTTATAGTTGACGGTTGTCTTACCTCAAAAAGAATATTGTGGAGCTCTAAAAGGTTCAGAAAATGGCAACCAAAATGATTCAAGTGGATAGAGCAACTCTATGAAGACATAACTTTTGGTGCTTTTTAGTGTAGAGAAGAGGTGAGAAAGCAGGAGTGTGAGAGAGGTGTGTTTAGTTATGTGTGGTGTGAATAAATTGGATGGGGAAATATTTTTCTCTGTCTCAATATACTAGAACTTGGGGTCATCAAATTCAATTGAATGTTGGACAACAAAAAGAACTTCACACAATGCATAGTTAAAGTCTGGTACAAGCCGACTATTGCTGAGGCTCCAATACTTTGGCCACCTCATGAGAAGAGAAGAATCCTTGGGAAAGACCCTGATGTTGGGAAAGATTGAGGGCACTAGGAGAAGGGGACAACAGAGGACAAGATGGTTGGACAGTGTTCTTGAAGCTACGAACATGAGTTTGACCAAACTGCGGGAGGCAGTGGAAGACAGGAGTGCCTGGCGTGCTATGGTCCATGGGGTCACAAAGAGTCAGACACAACTAAACGACTAAACAACAACAACAAGCAACAGCCATTTTGCATGGGTGCTACATTCTTGACCCCTGCACACATTGGCGGAGCACACACAAGCCTGCTCTGCCCTGTTATGTCCTGTTCTGCCCCTGTCCTGCCGCTGCCCTGCTCCCATCCCACCACCTTTTCTGGCCACTTCCAGGTTGCAGTGGTGTGTGTGTGTGTGTGTGTGTGTGCAGTTGCGCGCATGTTGAACACATGTAAAATGGTTGTTGCCTGCATTTGCTCCTACAACAGGCATTAATGGAAAACAAAATGGGAAGGCCTTAAAAGAGGATTAAACCAATTTATGGAGGACAAGGCTACCAACAGCTACCAGTCATGTTGGCTTTGTTCTATTTTCACTGGGAATTCAAGGGGGGGACTGTTGCACTTAAATTCTGCTTGTGGAAATTTAAGGCATCTGGTTGGCCTTTGTGAGAACACAGAGCTGGATTAGATAATCCTTTGGCCTGATCCAGCAGGCTCTTTTAAGGCTCTTTTTTCTGGAAGGCTGCTTTTAAAACTGTCACAAGACTACCATTCATGTGAATCAGGAATAAAATAGTTGTTAAATTGTTCTTTGTCTGGCCCTCCCTAAATACTCATTAATGGAATTTTCTTGTAAACTTCCCATGTTTAGAAATGCCATGCTTCTTTGCAGAAATTGTTGTTAATAAATATCAGATAGTTTGGTTTGAGGTTTGCTTGAGTAGTTTCCCATCTCCTTCTTGCCACCTGAATTGGCAAAGCCTTGAAATGTCCTTGACCTGCTTGCAACCCCTTTCTTTCTTTCTTTATTCATCATCCGATTTTCCATTCTTGGCTGTCTCTACTACCTTATCTTTCACAATACCTGTTTAAATATGTACTATTGTCTTTGCAGTGCTCAGTACTTGGCTCCAGATACATTATCTTCACACCTTACCTATTCATTCATTTTGATTATTTTTCAGCATTCAACAGTCTTGACTTTCTACTTGCTTGATCAAATACTCAGAGAATATGTGCAAAAATTCCAAGGCGATAATTAATGTGGTGCAAACAAATTTACAGAAACCATATACTATATAACTATAACTAAACTATATATGTAGTCCCCATGAATGTTCTGGCCTTAGAAAGGAGGCAATCATAAGGAGAAACATCTTCTTGTTGAATTACCCTGCTACAGAGGTTCCCAAGCCCTGGTCCATAGACCAGCAGTGTTCTGCAAACTTTGTTCATGTTATCTGTGGCATGTCTTCAGATATGTGGTTGAAGATGGGAGGTGGCATATCTACTGCATTAAGCATTTATATTTTATAGCCTTTAAATTGCTTTTTTATTTATTGTATTATCATTTGAATTCTATTGAGTGTGATATATAAAAAATAAAAGAAGCTATAAAAATGCAATTAACACTCATGCAGAATCTAGTACAGCACAGTACGGATGCTACAATAGGGAGAAAAAGACCTGCAGTAGTTTTGAAATGGTCTGGGGGGGGGGAAGGTTGGGACCACTGCCCTAGTCAGCGGCGGAGCAAGCCGATTGGGTGCCTGGGACGGCTCGTGTGCCCTGCCCTGCGCCCAGGGGCAGGGCCAGCTGCCTGTGGGGTGGGGTCAGCTGGGGCAGGATGCTCCGCAGGGCCTCCGAGGAGTGTGCCTGCCTCCTCCCACTCAAGCACCCTAGAGCCGAGGGGGAGGCGGCAGGTGGACCGTTTGGGGCAGCGCGGAGCCTGCGGGCGCCCAGGCCGCTGCGTCACTCTCAGGAGAGAGGCGTGGCTGCAGGCCCCATGGTGAGTGCCGCCCAGCATTTTGTCACCCCCTCAGTGGTGACACCTGGGGTGGACCACCCCCACCGCACCCTGTTCCCCTGCCCCTGGCCCTAGTAGTTTCTAATTTGGATTGGTTCAAGGAACAGGAAGTAACTTGGAATGTATCAGTATCAGTAATCTGGACTGTATCAGTAACCTCTGCATTCCTGCACTGTATATGAAAGCCCAATTCCCAACCCAGCATAAAATATAGAGGAAATCTGAAAAATATGTCAAGTTATTTTATTCATTTATTAGAATTGTATCCCACTCTTCCTTCCAAAGGAGCTCAGGGCATCAAACAACCAAGTAGCAGAACAACTAAAAATAGAATTATTAAAGACAACAACCAAGAACTTCTAAAAGCAATTACCATCATTTTAAAAGCAGCCACATTCTCTCACAGCTAATAACTGGTATGAATGACTTCAAGAAACAGAAGCCCAAAGCTCAAGTTCAGCACCCAGAAGTAGCTGTGTGTTTCTCTAGATCCTGGTCACATATGGGCACAAATATTTCTTGTGCAACAACACTCCCCTTAAGACAATTTTGCCTGCTGACATTCCCCCAATGAAGTGACAAGTAGGTGCACTTGATGATATCTAATTCACACTTATTTCCTTCTGGAAAATAGCCCCCCCTTTTTTAAAAAAAAAGAGAGGAAGAAAGAGAGTGACAAGCACTGGGCTTCATATTGAGGACTGTTTACACAACAAGTATAAAAAATTAAAGATAAGAGAAGTGGCATTGATATGCACTTGTATTGTTGGCATAGTTTAACAAACATTGTTTGGCATCGCGAAAGTCCTTCTAGAGAACTTCCTTTTCCTAGGAGCTGACGAAAAAGGGCAGATCAAATTTCAGACCCCCCCACACTATATATAATCAGGTGTCTTTATGCCGAAGGTTACTACTTCTAATTCTCCTGGACTCTTAACCCAAGATGGATCACATTGTGATCTTCCTTTGGGTGCTACTTTCAGCATCAGGTAATGTGCTCTCTCTCTGTGTGTGTGTGTGAAAGAGATATTTGCTTCACCTTCTTTTCTGTCTTGCATATATAATGTCGAACAGCAATTTCAAAAAATAAATGCTTAAATCAGAATTGAGAAATAGAGGACAAAGTCTTTAGCTGAGTGCTAGGGAAGGCTCCAAGTTCCAACCCTGGCATCTCCATGTAGGGTTGGGAAAGTCTCTTGATTGAAACACTTGAGAGATGCTGCCAATCAGTGTAGACAATACTGATGTAGATGGACCAATGAATTTGACTCAATATAAGGCAGCTTCCTATATTCCTGTGAAGAAATGAATGTTGACTGTTTTCATATCTGAACTGCTTAAACATTTTACTGCACACCGTATTTTTTCCGTCTATAAGACGCCCCCATGCATAAGACGCCCCCTATTTTGGGGGACTCCAATTTAAGAAAGTGGGGGGGGGAGAGATCTATCCATGTATAAGACGCTCCCAGATTTTGGACATTATTTTTTTGGGAGGGGGGGAATACGGTAGTCATAGGTATCAACTTTGCTGTAGAAAATTGGCTGTCATTTGCTTTGTTGCGAACTTGGTCTTCAGATTATGGTCTGTGCATCCATCTAGAGTTAGCCATGCTTATGCACACTTGCTGGGAAGTAAGTGTCATTGACTTGTTTCTCAGGAAACAGGAACAGACTGCAAAGCTTGTTGAGAGCAATGGGATAAGTTAGTCAAAACCAATTTATTCTACTGGTTTCAGTGGGGTGAACTTCGGCCGGATTGGTATGTTAGTGTTTGTTAGAAAATAAATTAAAAACCATTACTCTATTCAATTCGCAACCTTGCCTTTGTTTGGGGGGAAATTATTGAATGATTTATTACTTTGATTACATTTGGCATTAAATTCAGGGAAGTTAGATGCCAGAGAATAGTTATGATATGTAGACTAGGTAGATTGTTTAGGGAACTTTTTCTAACTCTCTCCACTGGAGGCTTGAAAGAAAAACGGTTTTCAAAGAGGTCATTTAGAAGCTAAGTCAACATTCTTTTGTTAGGAATCTTTCCAAACATATTGGGTGTTATTCAACTAAGTTTTACATATAGTGAACACACTGAAATTAATGAGTTAGGTCCATTAATTTTAAAAGATCTGCTCTGGGCAGAGGTGCCAGCTTCTCCAGACTAGGGGACCTGCTGTGACATCCCGACATCGTGCATATGATATCGTGCAACGTCCTGATGTCCCCCGTGCGGCACTGCACGACATCCTGATGTGTGACTTCAGGATGTCATGTGGGTCCCCTCAATTGTCCAGAGAAGCTGGCCTATCCCTTTCTAAAATAAGATGGGGGAGGAGGCTAAAGTGCCTTGGCCCCAGAAGCCGGCACCCTTTGCTCTAGGTAAACACCATCGAGAGTACAGCACCTCTGAGCATGAAATATGTGCTCCTACTTAAACTACCTATAGAACAAGGCAGTTCTTACCTCAATGTAAAATGGACTAGATGTATTTCAGAGCGTAGCAGCTTCTCCAGCATGTGCCCAGTTGAAGTTCATGTTTTTGACCCATCTGCACAGATGTGGTATGGGATCTCCTCCCCCCTATTGTCCCTAGAAGGTCCCAGCCATAAGCGCCAACTCCCTGGGGCCCTGGATGCCTGAGCACTCACAAAATTCCCCATGAAGGGGCTGGGCACCCACAAAATTTGGTGCCAAGGCCATGCACGCTACATGGCACCCACAGTCCATGGGCCAAGTGGGCACTCCTGGTCCCAGCAGATGTTGCCGCAGGTTTCCTGCATGCACAGATTCAGGGTCTCCCTAATCATGGGCAATAGGATGGAAGATTCACTTCTAAAACCAGTTTAGAAGAATTGTGGAAAGTTAGCCCCTTTCACAATCACTACAACTGATCACTATTCCCAATCCTAAGGGGGAAAGCCTCATATCTTATAGAGCCAAAATGGCACTCCAAAAATGAAAAAGGAGGCTATCATTAGGTTTAGGGGAAACCCAAGATTTGCAGTTGTATGGATTTTTTTTTTACAGAAGAAAAGTGGACCAAGCATTCCACATAGATAACGGTGTCCTCAGGGGCCAATAAATATTGGCTGTTGGGGGCAGGTACAGAAAGCCAAGGGGCAGAGGGGAGCAATTTGATTCAGTCCACATTTAAAGGTGAACCTACCTACCTTGCACTTTCTGAAACAATACACAGACTAAAACACAGCCATCCTTTGAGATCTTATTCTGTGGATAAGTAATGCGTACACAAATGCATAGGCTAGGATAAAGGGTGCCTAAACATGCATATGTAAGTGAAAATTAGAGATGAAATGCATTATACTGTATTAGGGAAAATAGCTTTGCAAAAAAAATGTGTACAAAGGGGCAAATATGCATTCCACATGTGTATATTAAGAGAAATTTGCACTAAAATGCTGATCAGTTTTATGAGGACTTTAGAAATTACAAAATGGATTAGAAATGTGAAAAACTGAAAGGATTAGAAACATGAGGAATGGGGAGAGACCAAGATGCACAGATTTGCTCATTCCTAGGTAGGGGGAACTGAATTAGAGTAGGGAATCTTGAACTGAGGCCACTGCGCACTCCAACATTTTTGTTGTAGGTCTCGCTTATTTAAAACTAATTTTTAAGTAGTTGTTCCACTCCAGCTGATTTGGACTATAAATTCCCTGGCTCAATAATGTTTTGTATAGTGACTAGCTGTGCTGAAATATATCCTGATGCGAGTTGCCACTATTGTTTTGTAGGCTCTCCTGGGCACCAGTCTTAAACAAGAACCACTGTGTGCCAGATCCTGCCACCCACACAGAGGGGGGAAGCCAGGAGGGAAGGTGTGGCTGGGGATGGGAAGAAAAGGTTGGCAAGGGTTGGTCAGTGCCAGAATTTGCTCTCTCTCCCTGCCAGAAATAGCGTAGGTTGTTGCGTGACCATGACGTCTGTGGTGTGTGATGGTGTACTCAAACTGGTTTAGGGAGGAGGAATTCAATGACTTGGAAATGCTTTTCTGTGTTTTCTTGTGTATCACCCATGTCATCACCCCCAACATGGGTTGCATCCAATTTTTAAAAACCTTCCATTTTTAAAAACGAACCAGCCACAACTTACACATTTTTTTCAATTAACTAATTGGAAATACACCACTTTTTAATATTAAGTGTCCAAGGTACTATGCTGTGTAACATTTTTGCTTGAATTGTATTTTGCATGAATCTGCCTTAAATAACTCTAGTTACTGAGTGTCGCTGTTACATTCAGATCCTGCTTGCAGGCTTCCCACGGGCAGAGCAGAATGCTGGACTAGCAGCTTCATCTAGCTGTTTCCGACTTCTGTAGTTATAGAGGTTGTCTTAACTGAATTTGCATGGAAGCAAATATCTATGTCAATGCAAAGAGATATTTTGTTTCCCATTTGAATATTTCCCATTATGGAGAATATCCACTCCATGCAGCTATTTGTGGCTGAGAAAGCATCAAGGGACTCTCCACCACCCCAGTTGGTTGCATTCCATAAGCATTACTTTTGAATTCTTGAAAACCCTTGAGAGCTTTCTCTGAGCATTCAGCCATAATTCTCAAGAGCAGTCAGTCTTCATCAACCTGGTGCCTCCCAGATGTCAGTACCCTATGACTCCCGTCCCAAACAACATGAATGGGGCTGATGGGAGTAGGCTTCCAAAAACATCCAAAGAGCACCAGGTTGGTGAAGGCTTCTCCAAAGGGTTCAATAATGGAGGCTTGAAGATCAGCCCACCACCATTCACAGTGGGAAGAGATGCAGAAATCTATTGGGTCTTAGCCTTTTCAAGAGCACTCTGCCCTCTCCTACCTGCTCCCTAACCTCAAGGTGAAGTATTTTTGTGTATATTGGGAAAAAGGGAAGAGGCAGCAGGCAGCACAGTACAACAATAGCACGGCTTCCAACAAAATATTAAAATACAGAAAATACAGAAATCCATCAAACATTAAAAGCTTCCCTAAACAGGGCTGCCTTGAGATGCCTTCTAAAGGTCTTTATTATTTATACCCCGCCCATCTGGCTGGGTTTCCCCAGCCACTCTGGTGGCTTCCAACAGATGTATTAAAATACAATAATCTATTAAACATTATTAAGTAAGTAAGTAAGAGCAGCCTTGCTGGCCAACAGAGGAGCTTTAGCCAGTACATACTGATTTCTTATTTTTATTGCCTCTGAGAAGTGTAACAGTACCAAACTTATCCTCAAGGAGAGCCTTGACATGAAATGGGTCAGAATTTCCAGGTTGTTCTGATAGTATTGGATTGATTAGATGCTGTCGAACCTGTTTATACAGACTACAGTTTATTAAAATATGTTCCATATATTCAACATCCTGGGAACATGGGCACAGCCTATCTCGATATGGGCATAGCTGTCAAGTTTTCCCTTTTCTCGCGAGGAAGCCTATTCAGCATAAGGGAATTTCCCTTTAAAAAGGGGAAAACTTGACAGGTATGGGTATGAGACACCAGCCAATATTCTCCTCAGCACTTCAGATGGGTAAACATTTAATCTCGCTTTAGAAAACCGACAGCAATAGTTAGATATTAGATAATTCTTAAGATAGAGAGATAACAAAAAAAAACAACCTGTTTACTGCTCATTTATCAAATGAAGGAGTAGCCCACTCCCAAGGCCATACATGCAGATTCCTAGCCAATATTTCAAAGCACACCACCAGTGGGTAGGGAGAGGAAGAAAGGAATTACATGCTGCCAGGCTACAAACACTGTAAAAATTAGTTTCATAGCAAGGCTCAATACACTCATTGTTCTTCCCCCTGGATATTATTTACACATCTCCCAACTATTGCAGAAATAGCCTTTCATTCCTAATCATTATTTTTCATTATACTTTCCCACAGTCATAGAGAAGCTTAGTTGTCTTTAATTACCTTTAAATGTATTTATATAAAACAATAAACTCTTCTGTTAACCTTAACCTTTTTTAAGCTCAGCAGTAGTAGCTTTAGTAAATTCAATCACTAAATATTTCTACTTTGGTGTTGATTAGCTTGTTTTCCTTTTAATGTGTTTTACTCCTGGCCTCTCTGCAGTTGGATGTTGATTGCTTTAATTGAACTAACTGGATACATTTGCTCCTGCCCATGATAGTAAGCCAAGCCTCATTTAGTTCAATGGGACATAAGGTCTTGAAAGCGCGCTTTCAGCTTCCAGTTGCCAAGCAAGTCTTTGTGTGTGGGTGTTAACAGGTTTGGCTATCCACCAACGACTTTCAGATGTGAGTTTGAGTAAGTATAAGGTTTAATAGGATGTTCTAACATGAGTTTATTAAGAGCTTTAAAAAGTGTTCAATATATGCTCTGAATTCTTTTTAATATCAAATGCATGTTTTTGTACATGTTTTAGATTGTCCCTGCAGAAGAAAACCCTTTTCTTCAAAACATGTTAGGCATTTACTACAGTAAATTTACTATAATAAATCTTTCGGGAGGCACTTTGAGATCCCGTTACTATTTTGCTTTTTATATCTGTTTTCACCAGCCTGACCCTTGTATCTGCCCTCTCTGCTATTGCAAAGTATTAGCTAGGAGATCTTAAGCTGATTTTATCCGGGATCATAATTGATATTCCTGGATCTGGGTTTTTTTCCCTTCCTTACAACAATCTTTATTTGCTGTACATATTTGCTCTGTTACACCTGCAGGGATTATCAAACAGAAGTCTCCGCTTGTCCTACCTAGAGATACTGGGAATTGAACCCGAGACCTGCGTGGAAAGCAGATGCTCTGGCACCAAGCTGTAGCTTAGTTGAGAAGGAATGGAGCTTGTGTTGGTGCTGACCTTTAAAGCCCTAAATGGCCTCAGCCCAGTATACCTGAAGGAGTGTCTCCACCCCCATCGTTCTCCCCGGACACTGAGGTCCAGCGCCGAGGGCCTTCTGGTGGTTCCCTCACTGCGAGAAGCAAAGCTACAGGGAACCAGGCAGAGGGCCTTCTCAGTAGTGGCACCCGCCCTGTGGAACACCCTCCCATCGGAGGTCAAGGAGATAAACAACTACCTGACATTTAGAAAATATCTGAAGGCAGCCCTGTCTAGAGAAGTTTTTAATGTGTGACATTTTAATGTATTTTAATCTTTGTTGGAAGCCACCCAGAGTGGCTGGAGAAACCCAGCTGGATGGGCGGGGTACAAATAAATGATGATGATGATGATGATGATGATGCTCTCATTGCCTTACATGAGGAGGGCCCCCTTAAGGGGTGCCGGGGTGTAGGTGTGGATCAGTCTACTTGAGATGATGATTGCGTTGCTATGCCACTGGGATGCTGGGAAACAGTGGTGTAGTAATGGGGCGGGGGCATGCCGGGGGGCAGGCTGGGCGGGGGGCAGCAGGCTGGATGGGGGTGACCACCTCCAACGGCCGCCGCCGCCGCTGCAAGCACCCCTCGCTGCCCATGTGGAGGCGAGGCTGGGGTGCGCTGAGGAAAGAGCTCCGGCGGCTTCCGAGCCTGGCTCCTCCACGCCATCTCCTCCCTGCTGGAGGAGCCACCCTCCACTGGCAGTGCAGCCCTCGCCCGCCTCCACAGTGGCCCTGAAGAAACCCAGGTGGCGGGCGAGCAGGACCAGCCCCTGCGGAGTCAGTGCAAACTGGCTGTGAGGAGAACCGCCTCGAGTGCGGTAAGGATGGGTGGAGGGAGGGCCAGAGGGAGAGGGGGAGGCCTGCAGGACGCCGCCCACCACCGCCTGCTGTGTTGCCGTGGTGTATCCCTCCTGTGCGCGCATGCGTCGTGACGCGTGCATCGTGGCGTGTGCGTTGTGCTTCGTGGCGCGTGGCGCATGCGCGCGATGGACACCCCGGTAGGGTGCCTTTGGGTTTGCCGCCCCGGGCGGCCAGCTATGCTGGTGCTGGGAAACAGTCATAGTCATGTTTGCACATAGTCGAGACCCGTGTTTATCCAAAGCCTGTGTGTTACTCTTTGACCTCTATGAAAGATACTCCCAACGACAGGTGCAAAAGATTTGCTGTGATGCAATTACTATCTTCTGCAAATTATGCCTTCTACAGAAGTTTCGCTGGGGTTCTATGGAAGCATTTTGAGATTATACTAGCACCACTTCAGAACAAAAGGATTGTGAAAAGGAGCTACTCTGTGTGCGGTTAAGTGGCAGTAATCGTAAATTCAATGCTATCAGATTTCCAGAAGCCAGTAAGGTTATAAAGACAATCAGAAGAATGATTCATTTTGTTTGAATTTTTAAAGTACTAACATTCAGTTCCTTAATATTCGTCAAACATTGTGAAATGCTGCTCTTAAAACAGATCTGAGTTTTGTTGAATAACGTCCCATTTAAAGTGTCTGAAAAGTAATTGTTCAAACTATGTTCTTTGACACACACACACACACACACACACACGTTTGCAGTTTATACAGTAACTTAAAAATTTGCCATAGTTCTGGCTGTGAGAGAAATCCTTTCCCAGCCCCAATAGGAGGGGAAGGGGGGAAGGGGGGAAGGGAGGGCGGTCCACACTGGGTGCCAGGCTTACACAGAGGGTGGCCTGGGTGTCACACAGCCTGCAGAGCACCCCAGCTACCACCTCCCGCTTGGCTGTGGCTGCCCTCCCAGCACTGCCACAAAAAGCAACGCGGGGTGCGGCACCAGGAGGGCACCAGGAGGGGACACCCTGGAGGGGCGTGGCTGGTGTGTGCCAGCCTGCATGTTTCCCTCCCTTGTCGTGGGCACCCAGGCAGAGGCACCACCCTGGTACCTGCTGGGCTGTGCCAGGCGGGCAGGCATTGCCAAGGTGGAGTGAGGTAAGGCTCCACTGGGCTCACGAGTGCAGCTACAAAATCAGCATGGCCCAGAGCTCAGCTCGTTTGCCCCACCCCATGGGCAGTGCATTCCCCAGCCCCGGACACCCAAGCGGCTTGCTAAGCTGTTGCCCAGCCCTGTCAACTAGTGGCTAACCTCTGTCTACAGCAATGTCAACCAGCAATCGAGGGGGGGGGTGCAAGTTGGCAATGGTTCTTCTTTACTACTGCCACCACAACAGTGTTGGTGCTGTGGCCTAATCCTGGAATTACAATCCAGGAGTATACAGTACTAGAAAGAGCAAGTTCTCCCTCATGTATGCCCTGCCCCCAGAAGTGAGGTAGGGTTGCAGATTGGGGTCCAATGTACAACTTCCAACTTGTACAGCTACTGCTTTGAGCTCAGATGAAATAGAACTTTTAGCATACAGTGCTCTTATTCATTTGGGGTTTCTTTTTGTTTGCAGGAACACAACTTGATTGCCTTTACGATTGAAGTCCTACATATGAGACCCCTAAGATTTGTAACTGTATTCCACTCTAATGGTTGAAGAAATTTGATTTATTAGAGTAGTCTCCTCCTCCTCCTTGCTTGCAAAAATGGCTTATTTTTCGTTGTTGCGAGCATGGCATTCAATGCAGCCGTTTTTTCCCCCTTGATGAAGGACATTTACTGCTATATATTGAACCACATCAATTCAATGAACAATTTTGAAATTGTATTATTGCAATGTTTTCTTGATTCTCTTTCCTCTCTCCCTTTTCTTTTAAATAGGAGTAAAATCTGCCACAACAGCAGCTAAAGGTAAGCAGCATCTCTTTTGCTCCATAATATAATGTTGAATTCCAGCTCTCGGCATGCTGACAATATAGCATTGCTTTCTCATGCAGAAATTTGCTAATGGGTAGCCTGCAAACCACTTCAGATGCTGTTGGAGGAGCCTAATTGTTAGGGCTGTGCATGTCCTTCAATGCAATCTAGGGCCCTATCTGGCACACTGGAGCAACCCAATCTGACCCAGGCTGATCTGGGTCCAACCCAGCCTGACCCAATATCTTGTGAATTGCCCTGTGATCTTTGGATGAAGGGCGGTATACAAATTTTAGAAAAAATAATAAATAATAATAAGCCTGAAATCCAAACTGATCTTATATTGTGTGTGTGTGTGTGTGTGAGAGAGAGAGAGAGAGAGAGTGAGAGAGAGAGTGAGAGAGAGAGAGAGTGCTCTATTTGGACAGAAGGGGAGAAGGAGAAACTGCCTTCTCCCCCCCCCCCAAACTGCGTATTTTATTAGGGTACTAAATCAAATACATCAGATTTTCCCCAAAATACTCATAGCAAAGCATTCAGAAAAACCCTTGAATTCTTTGCATTCTGGCTTCTTGTTCTTATAAGAATGCCTACCATGAGCTGAACCTGTCTATAAGCCTGTGCTGCAAAGAAAAGCTGGATTCACTGGGCTCGTAGTAAGTAGATCTAGTATTTATTCTTCTGCCAATGGCAGCTCTCTGCTTATGGCGCAAGGGTCACCCGGCTTCACAACACACAACAGATGTGATGCTGGAGATGGCTGAAGAAAACAGAAGGACCACATGAAATCCAGTCCTTGTGGTTCTGTCCTCTGGGTCTTGGTGAAGCTGGAAAGTTGTTACTGGGATTTGCTTTTTTAGGGGTGGGGTGGGGGGGCGTGGGGAGCAGTGCTTTGATTCAATACTCAGCGTTTCTTTTTATATTTCTTAGATTTCTACAGTTGTGGCAAGACTTTCACAGATCCATCGGGGTCATTTACTCTCCCATATTACAATGGTGGTGGAGATGTCGTGGAGTGTCTCTGGACAATTGTTTCCGATTATAAGATTCCTATAGTGCTAACCCTTGATTATTTCAGGTAAGTCCTCCTTTGCTGAAAGCTAGTGTTTTGTACTGTCAGCATCTCGCTTGTACCTTGGCAATAGCTACCACTGAAGAGGAAATTATTTTGTCATGCTTCCTTTCCTCCATAATCTTGTTCTCCCCTTTCTGCTTCTCTTTTTCTACACTTACTGCTTTCCATGTTCTCCTGGTTCTTTCGTCTTTTCTTTTTCTTTATATGTTTGCTTGTTTTGAATAACTAGATACAGAATTGATATAATACATAAACTGATTGATTTGACTTTTTATAAAAAAAATACCTTGTATAAATCATGTATACAGGCCTTTCACCTGAGAAGCTTGTTTATGGAGCAGGTTCAGTCGCAAGGTGTGAGGGAGCTGACACCACCCTTAGGAAAGCCACATTGTGGGTTACAGATGTGCCAGTTGAAATCGTTTTTCAAAAATTTTCATCATTACTGAAATCACAAAGGGATAAAAGCGTGCATATCCTTAAAGCAGCTAAATGAAAGATTATCTTGTCCCTTATATACTCAGTCACTGTGCTCTGCCAAGAAAGAAAGAAAGAAAAACATTTTCCAGTTTCAGAGTCCATTCCAGTTGTTCTGTTATTTGCAAAGTTAGTAAAAAAAAATGGCTGGCAATTCCATAAGTGCCAGGGAATCTGGGTCAACTATGGACTGCATATCTCACTTGGGCTGTTGAAGCTTCTGAGTCTTCATTCACAAATTTAATAAAACCAAACAAGCTGAATGCAATGTGCCAGATGTTGATTGCCTTGGGAAAGGGCGAGAAATTGAATTCTTTAAGGTGACCATGTCCTGTGGGCTCATGCATATTATATACTAAATAAATAAAGTTTCCAAAATTCCGCACAAAACAGTGCCCATGACTTTTGTGGGAAAATCAATATTATGGCTGCACTAGGAAGTTTAGCTGTCCAAGAGCCAGCACTCCTGCTAGAGTTCTGATGCATATATTTAAAGTGGGAGAGGAATGATATGCTGAACCCAAGTCTGGCTCCCAGTGAGACATTGTGAGATGCATTCCGAAATCTTTCCTCCAGAGCCAATTTCTTGCCAACCAACGAGACATTAATCAAAATACTACAATATTTTGTGCTACAAGGCCTTTATATGTCCTGCTTATCTGGGAGCAGGTCCCAGTGAACTCAAGAGTACTTGCTTCCAAGTAGCCATGCATAGGATTTTGCTGTTAATGTGTTACGACAAAAAAAAAATGAACTCAAGGGATGACAATCTGCAGGTGGGAGAGGAGAGAGTTTTTAAAGTTAAGAATGTGAGGAGAAAATGAAATGATCAAAATCATATAAATAATAAAATCATCATCATCATCATCTGATACTTTTGAATGGGTGTGGACTCAGAAATTTCTTTTGCCATAAGGTGTCTTTGTCTTGTCTTGTATGACTAATGGCACTTTTTCCTTCACAGTTTGGACTGTACTCGTGAATACATTCGTATCTATGATGGACTGGTACGTCATTCAGCACTACTTGGGCAAATATGCGGTGGCTCAAGTCAGGTATTCGTTTCACGTTCAGGCATCATGAAAGTTGTACTCCACAGAGAGTCCTATCGTGCAAGCTCTGGCTTTTTTGGCTATTACGATATAACAGGTAAGCCTGGAACTTATACATTTTTTTTCCATGCAGCTGAATATTTTTGCTTTTTGTATGCAGGAATATAATTTTGTATTAGAACTGGGCATTGTGGGGATTTGCTTCAGGATTACAGTAGAGGGGCTTTAACAGAGCCAAAGTTAGGACCATGGAAAGAGATGGCAGAGGAGTGAATTCCTCCACACAGCTCTCATTGTAAGAGCTTGGAAATGAGTTGCGCTCTTTAGCCAAAAATTGGTAAACAATAGGGTTGTGCAACAGTCACAAGATTGGCCTTGTTTCTGTACAGTGGAACCTCGGTTTATGAACACCTTGGTTTACGAATTTTCAGTTTACGAACGTCGCGGACCCATCTGGAACAGATTAATCCACTTTCCATTACTTTCAATGGGAAAGTTCGCTTCAGTTTATGAACGCTTCAGTTTATGAACAGACTTCTGGAACATGCTTTAGGTTAAGTACGCTTCAGGTTGAGTACTCCGCGGACCCGTCTGGAACGGATTAATCCACTTTCCATTACTTTCAATGGGAAAGTTCGCTTTAGTTTATGAACGCTTCACTTTAAGTACTCCACAGACCGTCTGGAACAGATTAATCCACTTTCCGTTACTTTCAGTGGGAAAGTTCGCTTCAGTTTATGAACGCTTCAGTTTATGAACAGACTTCCGGAACATGCTTTAGGTTAAGTACGCTTCAGGTTGAGTACTCCGTGGACCCGTCTGGAATGGATTAATCCACTTTCCATTACTTTCAATGGGAAAGTTCGCTTCAGTTTATGAACGCTTCACTTTAAGTACTCCACAGACTGTCTGGAACAGATTAATCCACTTTCCATTACTTTCAGTGGGAAAGTTCGCTTCAGTTTATGAACGCTTCAGTTTATGAACAGACGTCCGGAACCAATTGTGTTCATAAACCGAGGTACCACTGTACTTGTAATACTGGGAAGCAATCTACTCTGTTTTAGAGCCACTCCATCTTTCCAGTTTGACTTCTTGTTCCGAGTCTGAATTAGATCTGTGTCTCCCCATTGATTATGATTTAAACATAATTTAAACATGGCTGAACATTCCCCCCCCCCTTTCCCCAGGAATGGCTGACAGAGAAAATGATGCCTCTCCAGAGAGCATTAAGCCTACCAAATTGCAGGCACTGCAAGGCCTGGTCTTATGCCCTACTACAAAACATATGCAGGTGGGATGGAGAACTGATCTAAGATCTTACCCATCACACATATGTTCAGTGTCACTGTTTTGATTATCTGGAGAAGGCCTGATTCATCCACAAACCATTTCTGTTCAACCTTTTTAGTAAATTTTTGCCTTTAGTCTCCTCAGATCCAGAACTATACTACTTGCAAAAGCTGCCCAAACCCCTATTTGTTTCCATGGTTTTTCATTTTGTTTCCTTCAGTCTTCCTTCAAATGTTCATTTATTTTAAAAAGGGAAAACAAAAGTGCTAAACCAACATTTTCACAGTATATTTTGGAAAGTTGTTTGTTTCACTATCCATTTGGATACTTCTTACAATAATATAAAGCTTGTTCTGGACATTAAGGGACAGGTTGGGATACAATTGGATGCCATTTGGAATCAAGATGGTCGCCACACCATGCAAATGCATACTTATTTCAACCACTCATTTTACGATTGCTCCGATACAAGTTTAAAATATAAATGTGGTTTTGATTTTAAAAGAACAAATATTTTTAAATACAGGTAGGTAGCCGTGTTGGTCTGACGTAGTCGAAACAAAATAAAAAAATTCCTTCCATTAGCACCATAGAGACCAACTAAGTTTGTCATTGGTATGAGCTTTCGTGTGCATGCAGCTGGCCTGTAAGGTCTCTAAGTTGGTCTCTAAGGTGCTACTGGAAGGAATTTTTAAAAATATTTTTAAAATCTAGGTTGAGTCTTGACATCTGCAGGACATTGTACCATTAACAATTGCTAGAATGTTGACTGTTTTATAAAATGATGTTTTTTGTTTATAGATCTGGTAACCTCAACAGTCCCTGAATTAACAACAGGTAATGAAATCTGCTCACCTTTTTTTAATGTACAGAATATGGAGGTCCCTGGGCATAAGAGTGGGCTTGGCAGAGTAATGGTCATAGGTAGTAGTCAACTAAATTTTACTGAGAGTATATCCATTTCAATTAATAATCCTAACTTAGAAGTGTTCATTTATTTCAGTGGACCTACTCTGAATATGACTAATGTTGGATATCACCTTCTGATGTAAAGATGAGAGTAAACAGGAACAAAATTAGGACAAAACTTGAAACATTGTGATAGCCTGGTTTATTTTAGTATTTGTAGAGCCAGAACACTGGATCCCTAGGGCCACACATCCTGTTTCATATAAGGATGTTTACAATTTTCTCTGGAACAACAGCTAACCTTGGTCAAGAGCCCTCCTTTGCTTCTCTTCTGTTTTCTAAGGTTGTTAGAGTCTAAACCAGGCATCCCCAAACTGTGGCCCTCCAGATGTTTTGGCCTACAACTCCCATGATCCCTAGCTGACAGGACCAGTGGCCGGGGAAGATGGGAATTGTAGTCCAAAACATCTGGAGGGCCGAAATTTGGGGGTGCCTGGTCTAAACACACTTAAGTCTCCGTTGCTTGTCCATTTATGACAACATGCTGGGGTTGTAAATTGCTTGTTATTCAACTGAACTTTACTCCACAAATATTGATAAAGGTTGCTTTTCTTATCAAATTCTTCTCTCACAGCTCCAGAGTTGACAACCGGACCCTTGTATAGTAAGTTTCCAATCCGAATCTTTATTGTTATATTTTGTCCAAAAAGGGTATGAATTAGACAGAAGCAAGTCTTAAACTGAATAATCAAACATTCAGTTGCAAATCGGTTGCCTTCTCTCTGTGTTCATGCAGTTAAGAATAATGAATACCCAGTGAAGAGGATCCCCTTGAAATAGAAAACATCTCTGATCAAAACTTGTTATGGTGTAAAAACACAGCAGTCTATGTTAACTGAAGGGCTTTACAGGGATTTGGACTTATGTCCACTGCCTTTCTTTTCTTCAAGCGAAGGCAGAGGCAGGAGGGACGATTTGAGAATAGCCCTCCCCTCAGGCTGTAGCAGCAGCAATGCAAAATAGGGCACCACAGTCCTAATCTTTCTAGGCCAGGGATGGAGGCCCTTTGGTCCTTCACTTAAAAGTCCTTGACTTAAAAATAAGTCTAGAGATACAGAAGTCTATTCTTCTGTATCTCTTCACTACATTTGCATGCAAAATTCAAGTATAAGATATAATTTTAACTCTTTTGTGTAACAAGTAGTTCATTTTTAAAAATGAACATAGTAAAATGTGGATATTTTAATTTGTTCATCTTTCTATAGCAACAACTCTTCCTGCAGAAACCACTAGTGAGTACCTACCTTTTTGCATGTAATTTTGCCACAGTGAACAGCAAAAGGAATAATGTCATTTCGGGCAGAAGATACAGCATGGAATTAAAACGCAGTGCTTTCTTACATCCCTCATAATAATGGCATCTCAGGACCATCTGAATACAATTGTGGTTGATGCTCTTTGGTGCTGATAGAATGCAAAGCAGGAGGACCAACAGCAGATGGAGCCGGAGCACAGTCAGCTAGGCGGCTTTCTAGTTGTCCCCATTCACCGCCTTGCTCAGCTGTACAAAGCTAACACTGAGACTAAGAAGGGGGGGGGACTGACAAGCAGTATCATCTCCTGGACTTGCACATGGGATGGCAGGCAGGCGGGGGCGGGGGCGGGGGGAAAGACAGCAGAATGAGGTTGGTGGGGCAGTGCCCCATTTCACAGATCAGCCTCCACTGCAGGAGCCTGTATGAGTGTTAGTGGGAAATGACCCAAAGGCAGATTCATATTTCTTTTGACACAAAGTAGCAACAGAGTAGGCTTTCAGCCTTTGAAAAATTGCATATACAAACACACACACCTTTTCAGAAGTGTGCAGGCACATGAAAGCTCATACCAATGACAAACTTAGTTCGTCTCTAAGGTGCTACTGGAAGGAATTTTCAAATATATTTTTTTTAATCTAGGTTGAGTCTTGACATCTGCAGGACATTATAGCATTAACAATTGCAAGAATGTTGACTGTTTTATAAAATGATGTTTTTTGTTTATAGATCTGGTAACCTCAGCAGTCCCTGAATTAACAACAGGTAATGAAATCTGCTCACCTTTTTTTTAAAAATGTACTTAATATGGAGGCCCCTGGGCATAAGAGTGGGCTTGGCAGAGTAATGGTCATAAGTAGTAGTCAACTAAATTTTACTGAGAGTATATCCATTTCAATTAATAGTCCTAACAGAAGTGTTCATTTATTTCAGTGGACCTACTCTGAATATGACTAATGTTGGATATCACCTTCTGATGTAAAGATGAGAGTAAACAGGAACAAAATTAGGACAAAACTTGAAACATTGTGATAGCCTGGTTTATTTTAGTATTTGTAGAGCCAAAACACTGGATCCCTAGGGCCACACATCCTCTGTTTCATATAAGGATATTTACAATTTTCTTTGGAACAGCAGCTAACCTTGGTCAGAGCCCTCCTTTGTTTCTCTTCTGTTTTCTAAGGTTGTTAGAGTCTAAACACACTTAAGTCTCTGTTGCTTGTCCATTTATGACAACATGCTGGGGTTGTAAAATGCTTGTTATTCAACTGAACCTTACTCCACAAATATTGATAAAGGTTGCTTTTCTTATCAAATTCTTCTCTCACAGCTCCAGAGTTGACAACCGGACCCTTGTATAGTAAGTTTCCAATCTAAATCTTTATTGTTATATTTTGTCCAAAAAGGGTATGAATTAGACAGAAGCAAGTCTTAAACTGAATAATCAAACATTCAGTTGCAAATCGGTTGCCTTCTCTCTGTGTTCATGCAGTTAAGAATAATGAATACCCAGTGAAGAGGACCCTCTTGAAATAGAAAACATCTCTGATCAAAACTTGTTATGGTGTAAAAACACAGCAGTCTATGTTAACTGAAGGGCTTTACAGGGATTTGGACTTATGTCCACTGCCTTTCTTTTCTTCAAGCGAAGGCAGAGGCAGGAGGGATGATTTGAGAATAGCCCTCCCCTCAGGCTGTAGCAGCAGCGATGCAAAATAGTCCTAATAGTCCTAATCTCTCTAGGCCTTTGGTTCTTCACTTAAAAGTCCTTGACTTAAAAATAAATAGATTACTTTTCTATTCTTCTGTATCTCTTCATTACATATGCATGCAAAATTCAAGTATAAGATATAATTTTAACTCTTTTGTGTAACAAGTAGTTCATTTTTTAAAATGAACATAGTAAAATGTGGATATTTAAATTTGCTGACCAGTGAATTCATCTTTCTTTAGCAACAGCTCTTCCTGCAGAAACCACTAGTGAGTACCTACCTTTTTGCATGTAATTTTGCCACAGTGAACAGCAAAAGGAATAATGTCATTTCGGGCAGAAGATACAGCATGGAATTAAAATGCAGTGCCTTCTTACATCCCTCATAATAATGGCATCAACCTCCCTATGTGTAGAGACTTTAAAGGGGGATATATGGCAAACTTGAAGAGTCAGGAAGGGTGCAGGCTCTTCATGTTGGCTAGATTCAACGTGTTCCCCTCTATGGAGATAGAAGGAAGATATCTAGCTCTCCCAAAAGCCGAATGTTTATGTAAATGCGGGAAGAATGAACCAGATACATTGGACCACATTTTCTTTTCCTGCAATTATGGTATTAATGCGAGAAGGCGATTGCTGGGTGCTTTGCAGGTGGATGCATCGATCGCGGCATTGCCAACTATTCAGGGGTTACTGTCGGATAATTATGATGGAGTTACTTTAGTGGTGGCTGAGTTTTTGTGCTCTGTTTATGCAGAGAGATTGGGCCACTGTGGAGAGGACAAGGGGATGCTAATTGAAAATTGATATATCATTCTAAAATATTAATTTAATTAATATGTATTTTATTTCATGAAGTCTATAACGTGAATGTTTTATCCATAATTTTGTTCTGAAGCTCCTGAACTTGTCATGCCTAATAAAGGTTATTTATTGATTGAATAATGGCATCTCAGGACCATCTGAATACAATTGTGGTTAATGCTCTTTGGTGCTGATAGAATGCAAAGCAGGAGGACCAACATCAGATGGAGCCAGAGCACAGTCAGCTAGGCAGCTTCCTAGTTGTCCCCATTCTCCTCCTTGCTCAGCTGTACAAAGCTATCCCTGAGACTAAGAAGGAGGGAACTGACAAGCTATACCACCTCCTGGACTTGCACATACGATGGCAGGCTGGGACAGGGGGTGACAATAGAATGAGGTTGGTGGGGCAGTGCCCCATTTCACAGATCAGCCTCCGCTGCAGGAGCCTGTATGAGTGTTAGTGGGAAATGACCCAAAGGCAGATTAATATTTCTTTTGACACAAAGTAGAAACAGAGTAGGCTTTCAGCCTTTGAGAAATTGCATATACAAACACACACACTTCTTCAGAAGTGTGCATGCACACGAAAGCTCATACCAATGACAAACTTAGTTGGTCTCTAAGGTGCTACTGGAAGGAATTTTTAAATTTATTTAAAAAAATCTATTTTGAGTCTTGACATCTGCAGGACATTACAGTATAGCATTAACAATTGCAAGAATGTTGACAGTTTCATAAAATGATGGTTTTTGTTTATAGATCTGGTAACCTCAACAGTCTCTGAATTAACATCAGGTAATGAAATCTGCTCACCTTTTTTTAAAAAATGTACTTAACATGGATGCCCCTGGGCATAAGAGTGGGTTTGGCAGAGTGATGGTCATAGGTAGTAGTCAATAAAATTTTACCAAGAGTATATCCATTTCAATTAATTGTCCTAACTTAGAAGTGTTCATTTATTTCAGTGGACTAATGAAATTAATTAATTAATATTAATATTTCTTTTGACACAAAATAGAAACAGAATAGCCTTTAAGCCTTTGAAAAATTGCATATACAAACACACACACAACTGAAAGCATGATCATCTTGCACTGGGATGTCAAGTCAAAATTTTTGTTCCTTTCTTTCTTTCTTCTCTGAACAAATGATTATTGCCTTTTGAGAAATCCTATATTTCTAGCCTCCTGAATCGGGTGTTCCCAACATGCCTAAGTGAAATTTTAGTCATACATGCCTGGGGTTTGAGGAGAGATCTAAAATGCAGTGCTAATGTTGCTATAAAGGTAAAGGGGCCCCTGACCATTAGGTCCAGTCGTGTCCGACTCTGGGGTTGCGGCGCTCATCTCGCTCTATAGGCCGAGGGAGCCGGCGTTTGTCCGCAGACAGCTTCCGGGTCATGTGGCCAGCATGACAAAGCCGCTTCTGGCGAACCAGAGCAGCGCACGGAAACGCCGTTTACCTTCCCGCCGGAGGTATTTATCTACTTGCACTTTGATGTGCTTTCGAACTGCTAGGTTGGCAGGAGATAATGTTGCTATAGAGGAGATTATCTCTACAATACCTTGCGCATAAAGACAATTGATCCTGGCTCTACAAATGTTCTGTCTGTGTTCTTCAGCGCCCTTTCAGTGTGGTGGCGTTCTCTTGGAACCATTTGGATATATCTATGGCCCTTATTATCCTGGATATGGCAGGCCAATGGAGTGTACCTGGGAAATTAAAGCTCCACAGTTTTACGAGAGAGTTGTTTTACAGTTTAAAACAATTGGTTGGAAGTAAGTATTTGCATTATCATAGTCCCTTCTGTACATTTTACTGATTAATTTCTAAATCTGTTTTTGCAACCAGTAAAATGCTCCTAAACAACATGGAGTTTTGTGCCACCTTATAGACTAACATATTTAAAGACAAACAGCATTTAATATTCTTTAGTCTTTAATGGCCTTTAGGCAAGACCTTTTACACAGAACCTTCATTGTTTTTTGCTGCAACAGCCTTACATGGCTTCCCTTGTGCATATGGCTAAAAATGTTTGAGTCCAAGATAATTTTCCATGTCTAGAATAATCCAGTGGGGTAGCCAGAATCACCCAGGACCAGATACAGTCATACTTTGGAAGTCGAATGAAGTCCATTCGACTTCCAAAACGTCCGAAAACCAAAGTGTGGCTTCTGATTGGCTGCAGGAAACTCCTGCAGCCAATCGGAATTCATGGAAGCACCATCGGATATTCAGCTTCCAAAAATAGTTCACAAACTGGAATAAACACTTCTGGGTTTGCGACAATCGGGAGACAAAACATTCGGGAACTAAGCTATGACTAAGGTATGACTGTACTTAAGAAGGCAATGAGCAAGATACAATTCAGAGCTTTTCAATCCAGTCCCATATACATATTTAATCAAAAGCATTAGGCTAATGATATAGTTCACACAAATGCCTACAATGAGCCCCAATGAATAAGAATATTGAATGGAGAATAAAGGGGGGGAGAATGGAATGCCTGTCTCACACACATCCAGGGCTTTTAATTACTGTGAAGCATATGTATTACTTAGTATTTTTGTTTTTATAATACTTATTCTATGACATATTTTATATATTGCATTACATGTACTCAACAACTTGAATCAAATTAGATAGTATTCAACACAGCTTGGTAACTTAAAGCTTTCTCCCAATGCCTGTCTGCATCCATATAACTTAGAAAACATTCCTAAAATCTGACTGTAAATGTGAGGCTGACCCCATATTTTTTCAAATACTCAGATTTATGGAGGATGATTGAGTGTATTTCCAATATTTGGTAATCAGTATTTTGCCAGGCTCTCAGCATAGTCTAACATGCCATGTCTTGAGGAATTGTTAGTTGTGAGGAATAAAAATAGAGTTATTTACCTAACTCCATTAAAACGAATAATAAATAATAACTTCTAAATTTGCATCTTACAGTTTGAACTGCCGCACAGATTATATTGCCATCTACGATGGTGGCTTGGGCTCATCAAGAAAACTTGGAAGAATTTGCATGTTTACCCGTCATGTATTTATATCCACTTCAGACACAATGACTGTTGTGTTGTACAGAAATTCCTCTAACGCAGGGCTATCATTTACTGCTTATTACTATACTACGCCACAAGGTAAAATGTGATTTTTAAAGTCCCCTATTAATCAACAAATATATTCAATCTGCTGCTTTCATGAATGGATCCTTATGCTTCTTTAAAAATTGCATAAGAATGTATAAAAAGAGTCCTGCCTAATAAGACTGAATATCCCTGTAGCCCATCATTTTGGGAAGTCCACAAACAGGGCCTCAAACCTGTTCTTTACTGGGTCTGTTCACACGATGGTTTATTGTGGACCTGTGCTCACGCATGCATGTTTTGCACAGCATCTACATGGCACAGTCCTCATCAAAATGCAGTCCCATATTATTTTCCTAATTAGTCCAGATCAGGTGGGTGTGGAAATGGTAAGTGGCAAATGTGTACTAAATGGTAAAAAATATGAAACGGCATGTTGATAAGGACACCAGGGCTGGTTTGGGGGGGGGCATGGTAGTGACTGGGATGGCACTGGATTCTTATGGTTGGGAAGGAGCTGAATTTTCCCCAGTGTGGGTAAATGTTGCTTGAGTAAAGAAGCTTATGCATCCTGGTCTGCCACTTTTTCGGCCCTTTTGATGTCATTTGGGCAAGAACTGGGGACACTTCTGTGGCAGTGAAGTAGAGGGATTCATTACCTGATCTCTCTAAGGCTGGGCTCCTCTTTCTACCCTTGGAGAGGGAGATGCAATGCCTTATTATTATTATTATTATTATTATTATTATTACCCTCCGCATCTGGCTGGGTTTCCCCAGCCACTCTGGGCAGTTTCCAAAAAAAGATTAAAAATACATTAAAACATCAGTCATTAAAAACTTCCCTAAACAGGGCTGCCTTCAGATGTCTTCTAAACATCAGATAGTTGTTTATTTCCTTGACATCTGATGGGAGGGCGTTCCACAGGGCGGGCGCCACTACTGAGAAGGCCCTCTGCCTGGTTCCCTGTAACTTTGCTTCTCGCAGTGAGGGAACTGCCAGAAGGCCTTTGGCGCTGGATCTCAGTGTTCGGGCAGAATGATGGGGGTGGAAATGCTCCTTCGTGTATACTGGGCCAAGGCCATTTAGGGCTTTAAAGGTCAGTACCAACACTTTGATTTGTGCTTGGAAATGTACTGGGATCCAATGTAGGTCTTTCAAGACTGGTGTTATGTGTTCTCGGCGGCTGCTCCCAGTCACCAGTCTAGCCTTACTACCTTACTACCAGTGGGCCTTAATGCCCCAGGGGACTATAGGCTTGAAGGACAAGAGTACATATTGTATTTATGGTATATTCCCTTATTTTATCTTTCTTCTCATTCCCCAACAATTCACCTTTCTTTCATTCATAAGTAAATACTATGTGTAAGATCATCTAATGGTCAAACAAAATCCACTGCCACAAAAATGGGATTTTATGTAATATTGTTCTTAATAATTTTTATTCCTTTCTTTTGCAAGAAACAACCACAGAACAGATTTTGCAAGAAACAACCACAGGACACATTGATACTAGTAAGGAGAATCTGCTAGATATTTAAAAGCATTACGTAGTACAATATACAGTTTTTATATCATTTTACTGCACCATTTTTCTCTTACTCTGTTATTTTGTTTCTCTTCACGAACTAGCTTCTGTCACCCTGGAAGCAACTACAGAAGCAACTACTGCTGCTGGTAAGAGTACTCTGACTCTCATACTAAAGTACTAAACCCTAATTCTGAGTATGTACACACAAATATCATAGAACAGGTTTCTCATGCAGAGCATCTGCTAACGAGAAACCTGAAAATTAGGGGGGGGGGTGTATATTTTAAAGAGCCTGATCTGTTGATAGCAATCACAGACTGTCTGGAGAAGCAAGCGCACAAATCTCTTCCAGAGATTTCCTTGACTTCTATTTCATTTCTATCCCATTGTCTATGACTCTGCTCCTCAAGTCTGGTCTTGAAGCAAGCATAGTCACATCCACCTTCCTGAAGCATCCTCCTTGGATATTTGCTTAAATATTCTTCTTGAATATGGGGCTAAGGTATCATGCAAATAATTTATGTTAATGTGGTAGGTGTTGGAGTCGCCCCTGCAGAGGTTATTCAGTTCCTCTTAGCACCTGACTTCTAATCATTAGATTGTGGTGACTGTTGTTGCTATGACACTCAAAGCTTGGGAACTGAAGTCTCTGCATAAGACACAGCTGGTATGTAAGTGTAATTTCTGGAGCAACTTTTCCAACCCAAAACCACAGAACCTCTGCCAATGACAAGGCTGAATCTTTCTCTCAATAGGCAGGAAGTATGAAAGATACCTAGTAGAAATTCCATTAGGAATTGGGGGGGGGGAGAGCTCTTAGGTGTGGTTGCTAGTACATATTTGAAAGTCTGAAAGTATTAGTGATATATGTTTCAAAGGTAACTAGTCATTATTTCAAAACAAGGAAGAAAATGAACCAACTTTTGAAAAGGAGTTTGGAAAATTGAATGGAAAGAGTTTGTGTGTGTGTGTGTGTGTGTGTGTGTGTGTGTGTGTGTGTAACTGGAAGCAATAGGTATCTTGTACTGAGCTGTATTCGAAAGCATGTCAAGTGCAAGTAGATAAATAGGTACCGCTCCGGCGGGAAAGTAAACGGTGTTTCCGTGTGCTGCTCTGGTTCACCAGAAGTGGCTTGGTCATGCTGGCCACATGACCCGGAAGCTGTCTGCGGACAAGCGCTGGCTCCCTCGGCCTATAGAGTGAGATGAGCACGCAATTCCAGAGTCGTCCACGACTGGACCTAATGGTCAGGGGACCTTTACCTTTTACTGAGCTGTATTAGGCATGGCATAGCAACCTGGCTTTGGGTTGCAGCTTTGTTCCCCATTTCCTTACTTCTAGGAACAAACTATCATCAACTTTTTATAAATCTTCCATTTCTAGCCTGGTGCAGTAGTGCTGAGGCTAGATGCTTCATACATTTGGTGGTCCACTAAAATATATCCAGTGTTAGTTATACTGAGTAGTATACCTTCAGCCCCTTACTACAAGGATTGCCACTTGTGCCACAGAAACTTCCCCCAAAGATTCTTGGGAATTTTAGCTTGTTTATGGTGCTGAGAACTGTTAGGAGGCCCCCATTCGCCTCTCAGAGCTAAAGTTGTCAGAGTTCCATGGAGAGAATGACTTTTTGTTCAATGTTTGGCTTAATATTAATACATTCTACCACAATCTGATTGATTCTGTTCTTTCTTACTAGTTCTATCCACAACTGGAGAACCGACCACTTTAGGCACAGAGTGTAAGTCTGCATGTAGAAAATTCTTTTGTGACCACACAGGGAAATAAGACACTCAGATTGGGTGAACTGAGCCACATTTAATTTAACACTACAATTCTGCAGAAGGGAACCAAGGTCAAACTCAGACACCTCCCTCTGCTCTCACAGAGGGAGATCTGATAATTTCTGTGGCCCACAGGGCAGTTCCCTCAAGGGTCACAGGGTTGCTGGGTTCACTGGGTAAAAATACTGATGAATATTAATACTGATGAATATTAATAGGTAATAGTGACATGCCTATTTCTTACCAATGCATATCAATGTTCCTCTTTCTTTGTGAACAGCTCCTTCTACTCCATCTGGTGAGTCCTACTTTTTTTTATTCCAAGTCTGAATCTTTCTCAATAGGCATTAAGTATGAAATATACATACAGTAGTGGGAAATTGATTAAGAATTGTGTGTGGGGGGGGGGAGTTCTTAGGTGTGGTTGCTAGTGCATATTTGAAAGTTTGAAAGCATTGGTGATATATGTTCCAAAGGTAACTGAGTCATTATTTCAAAACAAAGAAGAAATTGAACAGACTTTTGAATAAAGATTTTGGAAAATTGAATGGAGTCTAAATAGTCATTCATCATAGGTCTGCATGCTTGAAACATATTTTGTAACCACATAGGGAAATAAGATACACAGCCTTGGTGGACTAGGCAACATTTAATTTAACACAACAGATCTGCTGAAGGGAACCAAAGTGCAGGATACTATCTTCACATAGCAAACAGAGTGAACCAACTCTGACAAGAATAAGAGGCATCATTTCACCATAAGCCCCATAACTGAGAGGGGGTGTTACAGGTTGGCCTCAATGGTACTTCTTATTCTGTCAGTGGGTCTCACAGCTCGGAAGGCAAGGCTCAGAAAAGTACCTGTACCTAAGGGTGCTCACCAAACCTTAACTACTTGATAGCTAATTAATTAACCTATTTAACACCAAAGTGATTCACAACCAACCAACCAACCAGACAAGCAACTCTCACCCATGAGATGAAGTAAAACCAAGAGGAAAGAGAAATACATTAAAAGCATCCTGCCCACAAATAAAAATATATTAGTAATTTAATAGGGGCAAGGATATTGGAGGCCTCCAGCTTCAACCTAAATGGGCCAATTATTTGCTTATTAATAACAGAAGGAGAGAGTTAATGCAATCAAGTTGGGGGAGGGAGGGAGGAAGAGTTTAAATTAAGCTGGATTTCATTTCAGATTTCTCTGTACAAAATTCCATTTTGGCTTACATGCACAAAATGTTGTGTTTTCTAGCATGTGGTGGCTATCTCTCCCTTCCAAATGGATCTATCTCTGGACCATATTATCCTGGAAATGGTGCCATTGTACAGTGTATCTGGGAAATTCAAGTGAGCCCTGGTTATCAAATAGTTCTCCAGTTGTCTTATATTAGGTAAGTGTAAGGAACTGAATGTTTTTTTCCATTTCCTATGGGAAATCTGCACATGATGTTAATTCATGGTTTTGTCATTACCCGAAGACTTTAATATGTTATGGGTGGCTGTTTTTTGCTGTGGAAAAGATAGATGTGCTGAGGTGTTTGCCTGAATTTGTAAGCACCAAACTTTTTAGGGAGGTTGGAATGTTTATGCAAGCCCTGCCCTTAACCTGGCAGTCTGCTCTGCTCCTTCCCTCTCAGCCTCCCACCTTCTCTGTGTTGCACAGGGAGGCTCTGCATAGAATTTCAACTTGCATTCACTTGAACACAAGCAGAACTCTCTGCATGAGGGACCCTGATCCTACCCAACAAATTTAGCATGTGATAGCTATCAGATTAAAATGTTCGAATCCTGCTAACTGATCATGTGGTTCTACCCTACACTAGATGAAATCCCATACAAATTAAAAACCTTTTAAAAGAAAATACGCCGTGAACACATTTTTATTACAAACTCTACAAGCGGTAGATATTGGCCCTTTCCTGAAAACAAAAGGGTCCACTTTTTAATGCATTCTTGGGAAATATGAAGGACAGGCCCTTTCACCGAGGCATTGAAAGATGAGTAAAAAAAACAAGTCTTTTGTGAATCTTCTCTTTAAAGCAAATTATGCTGTTCCATCCAGAGGAGATATCATTCAATAGCAAAGCGGTTAAATTGTATGCATATACTGTACAGTATATTTGAATTCTGGGCATTTCCAGGAGCAAGGCTGGGAAAGACCTATAATTGGGTCACTGGAAAGCCATTGCCAGTTGGAGCAGACTGTAGTGGACATAATGGGCCTGAGGTCTGACACTGCAAGGCACCCTGATATGTACACAGGCATGCCACTCTTTTAGGCTGAACTAATCTGGGATACATCTGAGAGCCATTGTGGTGTAGTGGTTAAGAGCGGTAGACTCTTAATCTGGGGAACCGGGTTCGCGTCTCCGCTCCTCCACATGCAGCTGCTGGGTGACCTTGGGCTAGTCACACTTCTCTGAAGTCTCTCAGCCCCACCCACCTCACAGGGTGTCTGTTGTGGGGGAGGAAGGGAAAGGAGATTGTTAGCCACTTTGAGACTCCTTCGGGTAGTGATAAAGCGGGATATCAAATCCAAACTCCTCCTCCTCCTCCTCCTCCTCCTCCTCCTCCTCCTCCTCCTCCTCCTCCTCCTCTTCTTCTTCTCAACCACCTAACTTATCACTCAGCTGACATTTCCTGAACCATCACCATGGTATCATAGCTGTAGGTTGGGGTTCTCACAGGCAGAACCAACCATAATATTACTTTAATATGTTCGGAATTCAGGTCAGCTCCACTGAATCCACGTATTTACCTTTATTTTTGGCATATATGTCACCAAAGAGAGAATCGAAGGGTGCTTTCAAGAGAATGTTCAATGTGGCATCTTTGCTCCTCATATGACATGTAATTTGCAGTATCCAAACAATGTCATTGTCATCAAAATACCAGCCCATATCTGCCCCCTCCTGGATTTATTATTTCCAGGGGAACCCTGATAAGTAAAGAACAACAACACTATTGTCAGTGTATCATTTGTGATAGTGACCCATTATGAAATTGAACCCCCATATATAAGCAACCTATGTAACTTTTCTTTACTTAATGGGAAAACCTGATGTATGAAATGATGGCATAATTTTATACACAAAGAGTGACTTGCTGACCTACCTTTATACAGCCTGAACTGCAAGAAAGAATATATTAAGATCTTCGATGGGTACGCGTATGCCTCCACTCTGCTTGGAAGAATTTGCTCTGGCATCTATCTCAACTATACCTACACATCAACTTACAACACAATGACTATTGTGCTGTACAGAGATTCATATTACTCAGGAAATGGGTTTTATGCTTCTTATGCTTCTATTCCACTAAGTAAGAGTTATCTATTTATCTAGTTCTGGAACATTTCTAGTATGTATTGTGTTAGATTAATGTTGTTCTGGTTTGAGGATGCAATGTAAGCTGAAAATTGTAAGCAGAGATGGGGAACTTGTGGTTCTCCAGATGGTCTTAGACTCCAACTCCCATCAATCCCTGCCAGCATAGGCAAAGATCAGGGATGGTATGAGTTGTGATCTAGCAACATTGGGAGGGCCACAGGCTCCCCACCCTTTGTCTAGGATCATACCAACATACAAACCCATAGGCTGGCCGGATTATAGCACAGTTTCTGTGACCTATTGAGAGATGAATATGATATTTACTTTGCTTAACTTTCCTGTTTGTATGAATGATATCAGTTTGCAGTTGAATAGATCAAAGGTATTTCCCCCGAGAGGGACCAAAGTAAGATCTGAATGTACAATTTTCTGCCATGTTAAAAATTCTAGTCCTTTGACATGTACACTTTGAATAATAAGGCACTGCTTCACTTTAGCAACAACTGAAGCAGCATCTCCCCACCTGACACCTTCTTTGTTAATGTTGTAGGAGAGTATTTTATTCCACCAGGCTTTTTGTATGTTTTAAGCATCCTGATTTACTTGCATTTCACTTTAAATGCTCTACCTTTAATTGTATTGAGATTTTTTTGTTGTATAAATAATGCACACACAGACACACACACAAACAAACACTGGTGACTTTTGTTAATGAAGAATATCTGCCATATGTTACTAGGTTATTGAATATATTGCTGCTAGGATCTTATCATCAGTGTAATAGTACTTTTATTGTACTATTTGTTTACCTAAATAGGAATAGAAACAACTACTGCACCACCTCTCAATGAATCAACCACTGGTAAGACCTTGTTCTTTTTCTTTTATGTCATTTCATTTTAAATGCTCTCCCTTTAATTGTATTGAGATTTTTTTTTTGTATAAATAATGCTCGCACGCACACAGACCCACACACAAACAAACACTGGTGACTTTTGTTAATGAAGAATATCTGCCATATGTTACTAGGTTATTGAATATATTGCTGCTAGGATCTTATCATCAGTGTAATAGTACTTTTATTGTACTATTTGTTTACCTAAATAGGAATAGAAACAACTACTGCACCACCTCTCAATGAATCAACCACTGGTAAGACCTTGTTCTTTTTCTTTTATGTCATTTCATTTTAAATGCTCTCCCTTTAATTGTATTGAGATTTTTTTTTTTTGTATAAATAATGCTCGCACGCACACAGACCCACACACAAACAAACACTGGTGACTTTTGTTAATGAAGAATATCTGCCATATGTTACTAGGTTATTGAATATATTGCTGCTAGGATCTTATCATCAGTGTAATAGTACTTTTATTGTACTATTTGTTTACCTAAATAGGAATAGAAACAACTACTGCACCACCTCTCAATGAATCAACCACTGGTAAGACCTTGTTCTTTTTCTTTTATGTCATTTCATTTTAAATGCTCTCCCTTTAATTGTATTCTTGTATGATTAATGCACGCGCACACACACACACACTGGTGACTTCGGTCAATGAAAAATATCTGCAATATATTACTCGGTTACTGGATAGATAACTGCTCGGATATTGATATCTCCAGTGCAATATCTGTATTATTTATATTGATTCCTTTTTCCCCCTTTCCTTCTGTGTCATTTGTTAGGTAATAAGGAAAATGGTTAAACATGACACTCAAAGAAACTAGATGCTTCTTTTCACAGTCATGTGATTTAAGCATCTTTGAGCTTGAAGAGAATTGCATGCTCAAGATCCAGGGAGACTGTTCTTCACCACATATATATCTGAAACTACTTGGTTTCTGTTATTTTCTCTCCATTGTAGAAAATAAGCAGTAGATTTTACTCTTCAGGGAATGATATTAGATTACACAGTAGAGGCATTCTGAAGAGAACATCTTTCATATACTTAAATCCCAACAAACCGGTGTACAAGCAACAGTGTTTGTACAGGGTTGTATAATGGTCTTTGTTATGGTGGAAGGGTGTAGCAGGTAAAGGCACAGAACTCAATGCTGTGCCTACAGTTTCCCAAATTTTTACCATTTAAATGCTAACTAGACACAGATTTGATCTCCCTTTTGTTTCGTTTTTCATTTGCACAGCTCTTCCTACAAGTTTAGCACCAGTTCCTTCGAGAAGTAAGTTCCTATTTCTCCCTAAAAGATGCATGTGAGAATTGCAGATTTTGCTGATTTGGGTTGCCTAGCTGAAAAGTCTCTGTGTTCAAAGGAAATATTAAAACTGAGTATTCCCTCCCAGATACTTCAAATTTCTTGAAAATGTGGTTAAGCTGTTGCATGGCAGCTTCATTATGAGCTCAAACAAGCCCCCACTTGCTTGACATATCGTTCACCCAGGTTGCCCCTACTCATAAGTAACATGTGTTGACATCACACTATTTAATATGGTTTCTATGTGCCCTCATTCAGCGCTTTCATGTTCTGGAGAATACATGCTTGCACACATCAGCAGGGACTATCTTGGGTTGCTGGGCTACAATGCAAGCGAAGTATCCCTGAATACTTCAGACCCCTTCTGCTCACCTGAGATTACTCAAGAATATGTGGTCTTCAAGATACCATATAGTGGGTGTGGCACAGTAAGAAAGGTAAGACAATGAGTTCTTAAAAATATTGTCAGTATCCAATGCACTTGTTCTGTTTGTGCAAGAATTTCTGCATGTGCTATGGCACTTCTCCTCTATCCTCTCCCTGCACATCTCACACCCTCCTCAAATCTATTTCAGGGTTGTTGGAAACCCAAGATGAGATCTAAGGGGTTGTGGGCAGAGGAGGAAAAAAAGTTCTGCTGCACAAGCTTAAATCATTGAAGTGATGGAACTAGTTACTCAGTACCACATTGAGTACTGCACATTATCTGTTTTCTGGTTCTTATCTTTGTAACATTACCCTGCTGTTTTAAAGTTTGGAAAAGTATTTCACCCACCTTTTGGCTATAACATCTGAATGATCTGGCTTAGAGAGAGCCTTGGGAAAGCCATCCTGCCTCTTCTCCACTCTGCCATGGAGCTAGTCCTCTTCTTCTTTCAACTATATTTCTAGGAGATGTCAGTGTTGCCCTTCATTGACTTTGACACCATTGAACAATAAGTTTAATTCAGCTGTGAAACTACCAATTTCAGAACTTGGGTTGAAGAGCGAGTATCAGCATTTAAAGCAGACCGTATTGTGGGTAATTCCTGACATTTCCGTATTGTGGGTAATTTCTGACAATACGCCACACCATTTAAAGTATTGTGGGTAATTCCTGACATGCAGGAGTGGGGAATTGGCTCCAGAAAGAGTAAGTGGTATAAGGAGGGGGGGGACATGTTCCTCAGATTGTCCTCCACTTTTAGAAAGCCAGTAAATTGGAGGTAGCATTATGATCACCCTTTGAATGCTTTGCATTATGCTCAGCTTTTTTACTTCTGAGGACAAAACTCGTCATGTTAATACACACAAACAAACAAATAAACTCAGTTATTCTTAAAGAAACCCATAGCATTTCAAAGGTAAATGTCATAAAAGTCAGATATTCATTGGTATATTAATTTGAATTAAATGATGTAGCAATCTTTCTGCACATTTCTGTGTTTCTCTTCTCAACTACTGAATTCATCTTATTATACTTTTATCTTTCTTAACTTTTTCAATGAGAATACAATAAAATTCCAGATTATATAAGGTGGTTTTTTAATGGTAATAAGTCTAAAATATCAGCACATTCTAAAGTGATTAAGTATACTGGGTGTGTTTTATATGACAGGTCCTGATTTACACATATTATTGACATATATCTTTCTCCCCTGATCCTTTAGCAGTCAAATAATGACACCATCACCTATACCAACATAATCAAGACATCAGCCTCTGGTTATATCATTACAAGAAGGAAAAACTTTCAATTTCATATTATGTGTGAAATGAACGCAAAGAGTGTTGTAGAGACGATGTTTATTGCCCAAAATTCCATTGACATTACTGAAAGAAAACATGGCAACTACAGTGTGGCACTTTCGTTCTATGAATCATCATCTTTCGACGTTTCAGTTCGCAGTTTCCCATATGTAGTGCCCCTCGACCAGGTTCTCTATCTTCAAGCTACTCTCAACAGTTCTGATCCAAACTTAGTACTATTTCTAGACACATGTGTAACATCTCCATACCCTGGTGACTTCACAACTCTGACCTATGACTTAATCAAGCATGGGTGAGTATATTTTCGATAGACATGTTTAGATATCCACTTAGAAGAAGGGCTTTCCTTTTGGCTTATATGACAGCAGAGTTAATACTAAGCATGCAATGCTATTCAGACTCATCTGGAATAAACCATACTGAGCTCAACTGGATTTCTGAGTAGGCACATGTAGGATTGTACTTAAATGTTTCTTTGTGGTATGAACAAGTGGAGTTGCTTTACTCTCAAACTGACTTTTTGATTCTGACATCATATTTTTTAAGAAAACCTATAAAGAGTTGCAGAGCCTACTTGCTATTACTTGTTCCTGAATATAATAATAAATATGGTTGTTTGCTGCTAACTCATTGTGTCATCAGTCAAAGAGTCTTAGACAAAAGCAGGGCAGGCAAATGATTGTTATTGCAATGGCCAGCCTGCATGGAGGACCTCTCCCCAGTTGCTTCCCAGTAACTGGTATTCGGAAGCATACTGTCTTCAACAATGGAGGCAAAGCAGCATAGCTGCCAAGTTTTCCCTTTTCTCGTGAGGAAGCCTATTCAGCATAATGGAATTTCCCTTTAAAAAAGGGAGAACTTGGCAGCTATGCAAAGCAGAACCATCATCCCTAGTACCTTGATAGTTTAATCCTCCACTAACATCTTATGGGAGTGAATCCCAAAGTTTAAGAATGCCCTGTGCTGTGTGAAGTACTTTCCTTTGTCTGCTCTGAATTTTCTAACTTGAAGCTTCTAACTTCTGGTAACTTCTGGTATTTTGAGTGACTGCTTTCACATACGCTGAGTCTATCTTCCATTTTATTCTCTGAAATCCACCATCCACTTATTGATATTTCTTCTCATCCTTCTCCAGCATGGTCTTTAGTCTTTAGTCACCATATATAACATACTTCAGAACTCCATAAAGGATTCATCTAAAGTAATTATGTAAACAAACTTGGTTCTTTTATTTTCAGATGTGTGCGAGACCCAACCTTCTTAAATCTCAGATTTAACTCAAGCAACAACAACGTTCGTTTCAAGTTCAACTCTTTTAAGTTTCTTTATGAACACAATCAAATTTATTTGCAATGCAAACTAGTAGTGTGCAAGGCATATGATTACTCATCCCGATGCTACCAGGGATGTTTAACTAGAAGGAAGAGGGAAACAGATAATCTTCAGGATAAAGTGGATGTGGTCGTGGGACCAGTCAAACTGCGGAAAGAAACCAATGAAGACAAAAGACAGGGTAACTTTTATTTTTGATTCTTTCTTTTTTTGGCTACTTTTTTCCTGATGATTGCAGACCAGGATTGAACTAAATGCATGAACACGTTTGCTGTGTTGAATAACGACCATTTTATTGAACATTAAACCAATTAGGTGTGGGAATGAACAAATCAGGAAACCACGTAGGTATAAGACAAACCAATCCCTTGCTGAGTCAAGGGTTAACCATTCTGTTTACTCCTTACCCCGGCCACATCCTGATGGTGAGTTGGGAGGCCTTCATTCACCACCACCCCTTTGGGCCACCAAACTCCAGGTGGATGAGGCTAGTTGACTTCAGAAAAAGTCCCTCTCCTATCTCCAAGCCCTACAGACCTGAGCTGCAGGCCTCAGAAACAAACAGTCACCCCTAAATGAAGCCTAAAGGGATCGCCAAGCCAGCCTATCAAGTTCCCCCTGTGGTACCTATGTGCCAAAGTCCAGATTAAGATTACCTTATTTAAGAAAGAAAAAAACACTCAAATGGCCAGATTAACCTATAACGCAAACAGAACAGTTAAGAGCCCGATGAACTTGTCAGCCAGAATAGCCTAATATTAAGGCACTTCACCTAAACAGTCTCCTATCCCACTTTACAGTATGGCATAGGCAAAAACTCCAGCTGCAAAACAAGGCAGGTGGGCCAAAAATCCTACTTGGCCCTGAAGCAACCACACCAATCATACTGTGATTGGTTGGGAGAGAGGGTGGGTGTCAGATAAAACAGAGGGGGAGGGGAGGGGAGGTGGGCTTTTTTAAAAGGTTCTGTCATCCCCCCTCCCCAAGTGCTGTCATGCTATGGTACAGCTTGAGACTCATATGCAAACTTCTCCCACCAAAGCAATCTGGGCGGTGGAATAATGATTTTCAAAATATTTTCCAAAGTAGTTTGAAATAATAATTACTCAAGAACAAAGTGTTGTTGAAATATTCTACTACTTTGTTGAAATAAGATGAAAACCAATATTTATTCCTAACTTGCCTGGCAAAAGCATAGTAACATCACACAATGAAATCTCATTCTGCGTTGCTTCCACTCTTCGGGTAACTTTTGGGAGTAATGGGCAACTTTTTGGGAGTCACATGCCACTGATGTGTGGAAATATAATGTAAAGGTGGGCAGAATGAAGAATTTGACTCTTATGTTTGGAACATAGGATGCTGCCTTAGACAAAGCCAGGCAATTGGTCAATCTAACTCAGAGTTCTTTAGATGGACTCACAGTGACTCTCCACGGTTTCAGACAGAGGTCTCTCCAGCCCTACCTGAAGATGCCAGGAATTTGACCTGGGCCTTCTGCCTTCAAAGCAGTTGTTGCCATTCAAAGATGAACTTGCCCTCTAACAAAACTAAAATACCCTATATACTTGAGTATAAGCCGACCCGAATATAAGCCGAGGCACCTAATTTTACCTCAAAAAAACTGGGGAAACTTATTGACTCGAGTATAAGCCGAGGGTGGGAAATGCAGTGGTAAATTTCAAAAATAAAAATAAATACCATCCTATGCCTTTCCCAGCTGTCGGTGGCGGGGTGGGGGAGAAGCGGCAAGGAAGCATCCCTTCCTTGCCGCTTATCCCTCCCCGTCGCCTCGCACAGAGCAGACATAGGACGGGGGTTCGGAGAGTTGCATTCTACGAACCCCCGGTCCTGTGCCTTTCTACGCCGTTGCCCGCCTCACTTGAGTATAAGTCGAGGGTGGCTTTTTCAGCACATTTTTTTTGCTGAAAAAGTAGGCTTATACTCGAGTATATACAGGTATATACATTTAGATAATGGTATAAAGTGTTTTCCTTGTATTGCTGTAACTTGCCCAGGGATCTTATAGTGAAGAACAGGTAAGAAATCTGATACATACATCAATTATCTGAAAAATTGTTCCAAACTGTGTGTTTTTTTATTTTATTTACAGAACTGGCTAAGAGTGTGAATCTAGAAAAGAAAGAAGCTCTCAGCCCACTTACTGTTACTACTGTACTTTTGGCAGCCATGGTCTTTGTTCTGTCCGGCTTACTTATAAGCAGCAAACTGAGAAGGAAAAACTATCACCAAATCTACTGATACCAATGCACCAGCAAGAGATTCATTCAGCACTTCCTACACAAAAACAAAACCCGCATCTTTAGCATGTATTTCTGGAATTTAAATCCATAGACAGGAACATCTATAGTTGGACACATTTACTGGTAGATTGAAACACAATCCAGTTCAATCAAAGTACCAGGATCAAATATTTATTTTGATCAAAATCATTGCCTATATCCAGCTAATTTGACTTAATGGCATTGTGGAATTGTTCTCATTATCCTTTTAAACATCCCCCCTTACCTTCTATGGATATAGTTAAGTCCCATTGTACTTCCAAAAACCATTCTACATACAGTCGTACCTCGGGTTACGACCACCTCGGTTTGCGAACAGTTCAGGTTACGAACTGCGCAAACCCGGAAGTGTTTTCACCGCGCACGTGTGCGCAGAAGCGGCACGTGCGGTCTGCGCATGCGCAAAATGGCGCTTTGCGCAGCGTTCGGGTTACGAACTGTGATCCGGAACGGATCGCGTTCGTAACCCGAGGTATTACTGTATAAATATTATACCTGCCAACTTCATATGTCAGAGATGCATCATGACTATATTTCAAAAGAGGATTTGTTGCGACTCTTCAGTTAATATTTAGGAGCTGAAAGGCAAAGTGCTGAAGTTTATTGGAATAATTGGAAACAGACATAGGAAATGTGCTTCATAATACATAGCTGAACATGTTCCAGCTATGTTGATTTTGAAATGATAAGTTTGATACTCTCTTTTGACTAGTGTAGAATCTCTGTCACAAGTGTAAACAAGCAGTTTGGCTTATGGCCTGATTCACCAGCCAGTTCGGTCAGAGAATTTCATGTTCAGTTCCATTTATCTTTGTAGGGTTACAATTAGTTTAAATCCTAGGATGTTTTTGTTAATTACTTAAGCAAAGGATCTCACAATTCAACATTTCTCTGTCACTATTCCATTATGCTATTTCTGCTTCTTTTGAAAACTCCTGCTTTGCCCCATTGTGCTTTGGGAGAAATTTCAGATGACGATGTTACCCTTTCACGTGGCAATTCATTCTGTCAAATTGATGCAAATAACAAATCCATCATTTGTATGAAGCATAAAACAGATTCAGGGTTTGTTGTTGCATTTTGCTAACTGAAGGTAAAGAGGCATTCAGAGTCCACATGGTGACTGACAGAATAATAAGAGGAGAATTATAATCTCAAGCAACTCCCAAGGAAAAAATGGTCCATAAAACTGAACAGATAGTTATAGGGTTTTATGATGTATTCAGGAATGGAAAAATCTGTTTCATCAATGTAATGCCAAATTATATGAAGTTGCATTTTTCTGCCAACTACTTTGCAATAAAATTACTACATCTTTGCAAGTTACCTGTGTTCACTGGTCTATATTGTCTCATTAGCAACTTTGAATGGTCAAAGGAAATACAAAGTTGGCACAAGGTGCCTGGGGATGTGGGAGAAATATCATTTGGTTCACTTTTAAAGGCAAGCTCACTAATTTACATTTTCTGAAATGACACTGACATTCTTCCAAATGTGCATTTCTCTGAATTTTGCAATGCAGTTCTCTGGCTAAATAATGTGCATACAGCACACATATTCTAGCATGAAGTGTGCATACAAATGCATGTACTATTGAAAATTTAAAAAATGTGATGTATTAGGGGAAAATCCATTGGAGAAACTGGGTGTCAGGCAAAATTTCATCCACCAGTCTATAGATTTGGAACAATTTGCACTTAAATGCTGGTGAATTTTCAGGAGGGCATTCTTTTAAAAAATTGCAACCTGATGTAGAAATGTGGAGGACTGAATTTAAGACTGGAAAAATGAGAAACTGACACTGACAGACCTACCCATCTCTACCGTATATAGCTGCCTGTTCTCTGTGCATTGTTCTCCTCTGCCTTATGCTACATGTTCTGTATTCAGCTCCAAAGCATAGTATGGAATATGTTTCCTTTCTAAGGATTTTCACATATTTTCTCTCTCCATGATTAGTTAGATCCAGAAATGAATTCCCAACAGACCACTTTATTTCCAAAGCTGAACCTGCAGCCTGTTTTCTTTTTCCTCTAATTGGTTAAGCAACAAAGACATAATAGAGGAGGAAAAACCCTTACGAAGCTAACAAACATAGACACTAAGGAGGCCATGTGAAATGGAAGATAGCTAGTGAGTGGTAGGTCATAGAGGGACAAGAATGCAAAAACTGAAGACATTAAGTGCCCTGGCACAAAGGAGGAGTTCGAGAGTCAAGTACTGCAAACAAGATTTAGAAGTATATCCAAATAAAGTCATATTTTACAGGAATAAGGAGCCTCGAATGTTGCTTGTTCATGTGTGTAACAAAGGCCCACCAGATGGCAGCAAAGTCCTCTATCTTAGCATCCCTTCTCAGTACTTCTCAGTACCTTTAGGTGGCGAGTAAACTTTTCTGAAACAGCTGTGTATAAGGCTTTTCTATACCAACTTCCAGCGTAATGTATGTGACTTCCTTCCAGCCTTGAAGGATGGCCAATCTAGCAGCAACCAAGAGGAATCTAATAAGGTTCCCATAGATATGAAGACAAGGCAGAGATTAGGATCTGGATCTAGAGCATGGCCAATAACAACTCCGATTTCTGCCAAAAATCACATTCCATCAGCACATTGAGTGTGCAACAAGGGGAGGGAATACTCTTTATAAGGTGTATATGAATATTAGATGGGCTTATGAGGCTAAGCCCTTAGCATACCTTGGTGGTTCAGACCATGTGTCCCTGTTTTTGACACCAGCATACACGCCCCTTAGGAAACAAGTCGAGATACAAACACGAACGGTTACAGTGTGGCCTGAGGGAGCTTCTCATCAGCTGCAGGACTGTTTCCAGCAGACCGATTGGAATATGTTCGACCATCAAGATCTGGAAACTTATACATCAATGGTCCTGGATTATATTAGATTTTGCACAGCAAACGTCACCAGGGAAAAGCATGTTTGGTTGTATCCGAACAGGAAACCCTGGATGACGGAGGAGGTTAGGAGGCTGTTGAAGGCCAGGAACTCTGCTTCTAGAACTGGAGATTGGATATTGTATGGGATAGACAGAGCGAATTTGAAGAGGGGTATCAGGAAGGCAAAAGCGGCGTATAGAGGAAAAAAAATTGAGGGTCACCTGAGAAATCATGATACCAGACAAATGTGGCAGGGAGTTCAACATCTGACTGGTTACAAACCTAGCAGTCCATCAGCTGTAGAGAGTACTGCTTCTCTGGTGGAGGAGCTGAATATCTTCTTTGCTCGATTTGAGACGACACAAGTAGTGGCTCCAATAGAGATGCCAGAGATATTGTTGTCACTCCCCATTGTGAATGTAGCTAGAGTGGAAGAGGGAGAAGTGAGGCGAGTACTAAAGGAGGTAAATGCAAGGAAAGCCATGGGCCCTGATGGTGTAACTGGGAGGGTGCTGAGAGATGCTCAGACCAGCTGGCAGGAATCTTTACAAAGATTTTTAATCAGTCTCTAGCCCAAGCCACTGTTCCATCCTGTCTGAAATCCGCTACCATAATACCCCTGCCCCCCGAAAAAATCAAAGATAGCCTGAATCATTTTCAGCCTGTGGAGCTGACACCCGTCATAATGAAATGCTTTGAAAAACTGGTGCAGACTGGTATGGGACTTGACCCATACCAGTTTGCATATAAGGGGAAGAGATCCATGGAGGATGCTGTGGCAATGGCACTACATGCTGTCCTGACTCATCTGGAGAAACAAGGGAACTATGCGAGACTATTATTTGTGGACTTCAGGTCAGCATTTAATACTATTCTTCCACATAGACTGGTGCCCAAACTATTAGACCTGGGACTTCAGCCGAGCTTACACAGGTGGATATTAGATTTTCTATCGAACCGTTCCCAAGGGGTCAGGATGGATTCGCACGTCTCTGCGGATCTCAGTATGAATATGGGGACGCCACAGGGGTGCGTGTTAAGACTGCTTCTATATACGCTCTATACACATGATTGTGCTCCCAAGTACCCTAATAACAAAATCATTAAGTTTGCCGATGACAGTCAACGGTGGTTGGTCTAATTGCGGCTGGAGAGGGGGAGGCGGCCTATAGGAAGGAAGTTGGGCAGTTGGTGCAGTGGTGCAGGGAAAATAATCTATTCCTTAATTTAAAGAAAACAAAAGAGATAATTGTGGACTTTAGGAAATGCAAATTGAATATTCCACCACTTAATATTGAGGGGAAGTGTGTGGAACAGGCCTCTGTGTTTCGATTTCTGGGAATGGAGTTGAAAGATGATCTAACATGGGGAGCAAATAGCAAAGACCTGATGAAGAGAGCACAACAGAGGCTATACTTTCTGAGACTCCTCCGGAAAAACAATCTCTCAAAGGACCTGCTGAGGGCATTTTACCACTGTACTGTAGAAAGTGTATTAACCTATGGTCTGTGTGTGTGGTTTGGGAGTTGAATGGTTGGGGAAAGAACCGCGCTGTCCAGGGTTGTAAAGACTGCGGAGAGGATAATTGGGTGCACTCTTCCCACTTTGGAGAAAATCTATGCCTCCAGGTGCTATAAGAAAGCTGCAGATATTGTGCAGGATAGTGTGCACCCCGGAAATGATCTCTTTCAGCTTCTGCCTTCTGGAAGGAGGTATAGGGTCATAAAGACCAGAACAATCCACCTGAGAAATAGCTTCTATCCAAGAGCAATTTCGGTTTTGAACACAGCAAAAGGCAGTCTGTGAGGGAGGGTCTGTATTCAATTGTGGGGCATCAGAGTTTTAGGGAGCAAATCAAGAGGGGTATTAGAGTTTTTAGGGGGTTAATTATGTATAGGTGGGATGGGTAGCGAGTCGATATGCATTTTTTAGATAGTAGGCTGATGGTTGTTGTAAGTTTCATGTAGATTTTCAATTTTGTTGTTCTGCATGGGACAATGACAATAAAGATTATACGTATCGTATCGTATCGTATCAGAATGTACTAATGCGAAGACAAGACCACCAGAGATGCCAGTAGGTTCCTGCAGCTCCACAATTCTGCCAACAAAGCCAATTGTTCATTTGGATGTGCATAGTACTATCTATGCAGTGTTTCAATGAGTTTTTTCTAATACTTGCCAGAACCAAAGAAAATGTGTTTAAATAGACCATATGTTGTTCCACAAGTCCTTCTCAAATTCCTCATTCAAATCTGCACCTCAAACAACACTTTACTACCAAAAGAGGCAACATCACATTCAACAATATAATCAATATAGGAGAGACTATCCCCCTATGCACTAGGGCATATAGGAATATATGTACTAGAAAGGAAAAAGTCCTGGCAATAAATAACAAGGTGTGGCTATACTGGGATTGCATGTCTTTGTGTGGCACTGCCATGTTTTCTGAAGTCTTTCATTACATTAGCTAATGTTTCATATTCTGTGCCTCAAAATATATGCTGCAGAATCAAATAGAGCCGCCTTTCTGTTGCGCTTCGCATGACCATCTGTCCTGTGTACAACGGAACTTTGAGCTTTATTGCCAGCACGACACCAAGCCCTGCAAATAAACAGCAAAGTTTGGGCATATTGGGGACGGCTGGGAATTTATGGTGCAATTATTCTGAAGCTAAATACTTTCTCCCTTTTTTATTTATTTAACCGTTCATAGGGTGTGCCTTTTAACTTTACTTCACATAATGCCGCAGGCTACTGTACACAAATTCATTGAAGTTTATTAGCAGGAGTTTCAATTTATAGCACTAGTAATAAGCATTAAGGTCTTGGTATACAGTGATGAACTATTTATCGGAGCAAGAGCAATAACCTTACTATGTTCTGAAATTTAAGAACCTTGGTACATTGTGCAACCATTTGGATTCTGTGCAGCAGCAGTAACAAGATTTTCTTTGTCTTACTTTCCCTACTGCGTTCCCTGCTGTGTGTTCTGCATTTTTTGGTGCTAAGCACTGGAAAACAAAAACAAAAAAAAAGAATATTTTCAATCAGTATGCTTCATTGTATTTTGTAAAAGAAAGCTTTTCAGAAGTATCATTTGTTCCTGACACATACCTGTAGTCTCTGAAGGGGAAAGACTGTAGTTGTACGGCAATTTCATCTGAAAGCTGGCCGTTTTTATTTATTTTTAAATTTTTTAGTTGCTCTCACAAACATCATCTTTGCATTTGGTGCTGGCCCTGGACAAACTCTGGATGGAACATACTGTAAACTGTACAAAACGCAGAAGCAAAAATATTACGTCTTCTTCAGCTGGATGATATTGAATCCTTTTGTAAAAGATGCCACGTTGCTTTATGATATTTAACTTCCAGGTCAGGCATTTCAATGATGAATACAGCAAAGCCCCAGCCTTCTTACAGAGTACAGATAAGATTATAAAAGCCAGCTGTGAGCGGCTGTTTTCATTCAGGAGGATGTCATAAACTTTGAAGGAACTATATAATCTATTACAGAATACACATAAAATGATAAAAGTCAGTTGTAATCCATTACAAAATACTGATAAGAATTATAAAAGCCAGCTGTGTGGGTGTTTAGGAGGATGTTAGATACTTTGAAGGAAGGACGTGATCAATTACAGAATAGAGAATACAGATACCACTATCAAAGCCAGGCGTAATCTATTAAATAAAGTCCTAGAGTTGTACTAGCACAGGGGTCCCCAAACTACGGCCCCCGGGCCGGATGCGGCCCAATCGGCCTTCCAATCCGGCCCGCGACGACCCCCGCCGCCCGCTGCCGCCGCCCGCTCTCACGGCGCGCGGCGCAGCGGCGATCTGAAAAATCGGCAAAAAATCGCCGAAAATCCTTTGTGCGCATGCGTACGGGCCTCTCCCGACCCGGAAGAGGTCATTTCTGGTGCACTTCCGGGTCGGGGGAGGCCCATACGCATGCGCACAAGCGATTTTCGCCGTTTTTTTTTCCGCCCGTGTGCGTGTGCGCATGCGCACGGGCGCGCACTCCCCCGCCCTCCGGCCCGCTGCGCGCGCACTCCCCTGCAGTCCGGCCCACCGCGCGGTCGGCGCGGCGGGCACCGGCCCGCCGCTCGGTAAGTCTGGGGACCCCTGTACTAGCACCTCTAGCCACTAGTGCTGCCATTTTCTGACCCTCTGTGATGAAAAGAAGGATTGTAGTAGAGACAGATAAGATTTGTGATGGCAGGACAGCTAGTTGTCCTTTTCAAAATGAATGTTTTGGAGTTTTTGACAGCGATGGTCACTGTAGCTAGACTAGTCATACGGTACCAATGAATTTGAAATATAGGGGATATAATGTAGATGACAAAACCTACTTATTATAAAAGAGATATTGAAGAATGTGTACCAAATTGATGGAAACATGGAGTCTATTTGTCATTGAATTCTACTTTCCAATAATTATCAATTTCTAAACTTCTATATCATTTTCACACATAATTTGACATTCTGCTTAGTATATAACAGGAACCAAGGACAACTAATAACTGTATACAGTACTCTTTAAGCCATTATTGCCTTTTTGAATATGAATACATGATATAGTGCAAATAGGTACCGCTCCGGCGGGAAGTTAAACGGCGTTTCCATGTGCTGCTCTGGTTCACCAGAAGTGGCTTAGTCATGCTGGCCACATAACCCGGAAGCTGTACACTGGCTCCCTCGGCCAGTAAAGTGAGATGAGAACCGCAACCCCAGAGTCATCCGCGACTGGACCTAACGGTTAGGGGTCCCTTTACCTTTAGCTAAAATATAGCCTTCTAGGTGTTGTTAAACTACAGTTCCCTCATCCCTGGCTACTGACCATTGCTGGCTGGGGCTGAGCCGCCAGTAAGTCATCTCTTATTCAAAGCAACTATCTCCAGTGCCATCTAATGTCCATTGAGTCTTTATTTACTTTCATTGTACAACTGGGTTAATCTTATTGGTGGGGAAAGGAAATAATCAACATATTTTTTGACTTGTTTGACAATAAGAAATACCTTTTAAAATATTTAAATATTTCCAATTTAGCTGCCTTGAGATTGGTTAATGGAGGCAACATTAACCAACATGGAGGCAAGATGTGAAGGTCACCTTGAGGTATATCATAATGGCAGCTGGGAAACAGTCTGTGATGACATTTGGAATTTCAATCATGCACAAGTCGTCTGCAGAGAGCTTGGATGTGGACCAGCTTGGTCAGCACCAAGAAGTCCCCATTTTGGTCAAGGCTCGGGCAACATCCTCTTGGATGATGTACAGTGCACAAGAAGTGAATCTTCCCTGCTTCAGTGTTCTCACAGAGTTTGGGGGACACCTAACTGTGGTCATCATGAAGATGCCAGTGTCATTTGCTCAGGTATTCCCAGGCTGGGCTAATATAGCCAATAGATCAAAAGCAATTTTGTAAACTTCTTTGGGAAACCTATAATGAAATTATTAAAGAGAAAATCCACCACAATTTCCAGTTTAAATTAAACAAGAAGTGGTCTGTTATTAATAAAAGTTAATTTCCTTCATAGTTTGGGCTTGGTAAGGTATAAAAAGTTTAAGATGTAGGGCCCATCTGCACTGCACATTTAAAGCAGTATCATACCACTTGGAGCATTCCAGGCTCCCGAACGCTGCAAACCCGGAAGTGAGTTTTTCGGTTTGAGAACCATTTTTGGAAGCCGAATATCCGACAGGGCTTCCTGGGAACTGCAGTGCTGAGGCCACTAGTGTCCTCACAACTGCAGTGTCATAAGACCTCTTACCAGTGGTAAGGCTTCTGTGTCACCTTTTCAGTTCCAAACTCCAAGACTGACTGCCCTTTGTTCACTTCCACACTGACAAATCTTGTTTATGCTGCCTCCAAGCATAATTTCCCCTCTCTTGAGTGCATGTCAGGAAAATTGGGATGACTTGGAATCCAAAGCCTACCTCGCTCTATTCCTGACTTTCCCAAGAACACCCTCTTTTTGCATTCTCCAACACCAGAACACCAACAGCAGGCCTTTCTGCCACTGCTCTAGTGAGCCATTCATAGGAGAACCTCCCTCTACAAAGGTCAACCTCTCCACCAGTAGAAACCGAGTCAGACAAAATCCAATGGCTCCTGGGATGCTGTCCTCAGTGCAGCAGCCTCAATATTTTAACATGATAAATTTAAACTGTTAAGATAGTTTATGTGAAAATCCTTAGATTTTTCACATCCTTTGTCTAAATCCTTAGACAAAATCTTCTGAATTGTTGAGAAAATCTGTTGTTTGACACCTATTTTAGTCATTCATGGCATTATTTGTTCATTCTTTTCTTCAGGGCGGACTTCATAATTCCCATTTGAAAATTAAGATGTGAGCACACTGGTACTTTTGATACACCTATTGCATCTGGTTCATCTTGCAGACCGTCACTTCAGAATGCCAAAATTAATTGATTCATGGGTGACTTTAATCAGGTTTCTATCAGCTCTGAGCATATTGATTGTGCAATTAATAGCCTTTAAATAAAAGCATCTCATAAATATATGTTTCAGTTCTCTGTGCTAATGGGAGACACTCCATTTCATATTCACAACTGTGGTGTGCAACAAGAACACATTGCTATTGCTCCTGCTTTTACTGTTTTTACTGTGCAAAGTGGTTTGCAACATTCATCTCACAACAACCACTTGACATGAGCTCTAATGAGAGACTGATTTGACCAAAATTGTTACTGAGCCTTTTTAGTTGAACAGGAACCATTGCCCTCAAACCATAGGACCCAACAAAGCTGAGAGTAATGGGAAAGGCTCCAGCCAGAACACATAAACATTTGCTCTGTCCAAGGTGCTGATATGACTCTGCCTTGCCTTGCCTGACTGAGACCGCAAGTGGCTCTGTCACAGACCACTTGCCCTTTTATGTAATGCTTCCCCTGAAAAATGATCTCATCCTTCATGTGCCTGAATATTCTCCCTTTTACTTTTACTGCATTGCGTCCAATATGAGGCATGCAGAAAAAGGGGAAATCCGCCATTGGTGTTCATTCTGCTGAGAGATGGACACTGCTGGATTGCAATGTTTATAGCAGAAGCACTCACCCTTTTGTTTTCGACTGAATCATGGGTGGCCAACATGTCACCCTCCAGATGTTGTGGACTGCAATTCCCATCAGCCCCTACCAGCATGGCCAAGGAGCAGAGCCAATGATGCTGAATCAGTGAACACCCTGCATTCTTATCTATGACCTAAAATAAATTATTGGTGCACTGGGAGTCAACATAGATGACCTAAAGATTTCAGCCCTATATTCACTTACATGGGAGTACATTCCATTCAACTCAACGAGTCTTACTTCTCTAGGATTGTGGAGATTTTCTAATAGGAGCATATTGCGTAGCAACCTACTGCTCTTCCAGCTAACAAAGCACCATCCACATGTACTCAGTAGCTCACATTTATACATACCGGTAGCACTAGAAATTTACTAAGCATTTCAGAAAACAAATTAAATTCCTCATACAACATGCCTTACAGATAAGAGACCCCTAATTTCATTTCCACACACTGATGGCCCAGCACTAAACCATTCTTAAAATATGAATAAGGGAAGGAAAAGGAAATAAGATTTCTAATTTTCTGGATTTCCTAGGGCCCCCATGTAAACAGTTTTTCTATGCCTGAACAATGCCACCTAGTGGCCACTTAAAAAATATGAGAGCAACAGGAGTCAAGACTTTTCTTGCATTACTAGATCTTACCGGTAATGCTTGTTTTCTAGCCCCTGTGCTGGTATGGTGGGGAAAGGGATCAAGACACACACTGTCTTACAGGTAAAACAAACGAAACAACTAACACTCCACATTTCCAGAAAGAATCTAACCAATACAGTTCCATCTTCCATTTTCTAGATTAAAAAAGAACCAACCTCTGTGTTGACTTGTTTCCTCTCACGCCTGGTTATGCTCCCAAACCAGAATATACTGGAGATCAAGATACGTTTCCAGCATCAATTTGAGTGCACCAGCTGTGGAAGTGTGAATGTCTCATGGTTATGTTTAAAAGTACAAAATACTGTGTTTAATAGAATCATTTGAAACTCTAAATATTTAAAATATTTTTTAAATTATTAGCATGACTTTATTTGTTTGAGTCCAGATATTGAAACATAACTTGTCAGGCTTTGAGGCTAGGCTCCCCCCGCACCTTGACTGTAGATAACAGCACAAAGCGAAAGCAGTCTCTCACCAGCAACAGGAAAAAAAGTCAACACACACATGAACAAGTGCAGGTGTCCTCAACTGAGTTCCTCCCACTTCCCTTGAGTCACTTCTATCCTCCTGTCTGCTAGCCACATGATCCCTCAACCACTGAGCATTTTGAGAGGCTACCTTATCCAGTCTTCTAGCCCTAGGGCTGATAGGTTGCACATTTTCCAGTAAAGGAGAATCAGCCAGCTCTCCCTCCACCCGTTCCTCTTCTCCTTGTTGTTCACCTCCCCAATCTGCCCAACTATCGGTCTCTGAACTGTGTCCCTCTGCAAACCATTGTTCCAGATCAATACTTTTCTCCTGCTCCTGTGTAGTTTCAAGATCCTGGCCTTGAGCAGGGAGAGAGAGGGGCTCCCACCATTCCTCATCAGAGCCTGATCTCTGACATAACTGCAGAAATACATGTGTTTGTTTTCTGACTCCTTTTCAATTTGGAGGAAACACAATGTTCAAGGTTTTTTGTTGGTTGGTTTTTTGTTTTGTTTTTTGAGTTTGACACAGATTAAATCCCCACCAAACTATCCAAACCATCTGGAAAGGGAAGGGGGGAATATAATAATAATAATAATAATAATAATAATAATAATAATAATAATAATAATATATTATTTCCCATCTGGCTGGGTCTCTCCAGCCACTCTGGGTGGCTTCCAACAGAAAAGTTTAATAATCTATTAAACATTAAAAGCTTCCCTAAACAGGGCTGCCTTCAGATGTCTTCTAAAAGTCTGGTAGTTGTTTTTCTCTTTGACATCTGGTGGGAGGGCATGCCACAGGGCGGGGGCCACTACTGAGAAGACCTCTGATTGGTTCCCTGTAACTTGGCTTCTTGCAATGAGCGAGCCATCAGAAGGCCCTCGGTGCTGGACCTCAGTGTCCGGGCAGAACAATGGGGGTGGAGACGTTCCTTCAGGTATACTGGACCAAGGCCATTTAGGGCTTTAAAGGTCAGCACCAATACTTTGAATTGTGCTCAGAAACGTACTGGGAGCCAATGTAGGTCTTTCAAGACCGGTGTTATGTGGTCTCGGCGGCAGCTCCCAGTCACCAGTCTAGCTGCCGCATTCTGGATTAGTTGTAGTTTCTGGGTCACCTTCAAAGGTAGCCCCATGTAGCCCCACGTAGAGCGCATTGCAGTAGTCCAAGTGAGAGATAACTAGAGTATGCACCACTAGGGCGTGTTGAATTTTTCATCTTTAAAAATCCTGATTTGAGGGGTGTTAAAAAGTTGTGGTATGGTGAGGTAATTTGAAATCTATTTTGGTTCCTTGTAAATATTGAGGTCTTGCTTGGTAAATCTCTATGTGAAAAGTTCCTACTTTTTAACATTTTTTAAATTTTCCTGTCATTTATAAACATATAGGTTATTCCCCAATTTTGATGAAAACAGATGTTGATAAGTGCCTAAAATTGATTACAAGATACAGTGGTACCTTGCAAGATGAAATTAATTTGTTCTGCAAGTCGCTTCATATAGCAAAAAACTCGTCTTGCAAAGCACGGTTTAAAATTTTCCCGGTTTACCCGGTCTACCCATTTAGTTAATGCATTCCTATTTGTCTTGCGAAGCACGGTCATAGGAAACTTTGTCTTGCGAGTCGCCTCGCGCAACACAAAACGCTTTCATCTTGTGAGTTTTTCGTTGCATCAGGCATTCGTCTTGTGGGGTACCACTGTATTGTAGTTCTCTTATATATGTATTGTAGTTATCTGTACTATTAATATTAATATTATTCAACAGTATGTGATATCTTTTTTGCTTTCCACCACCAGTCCACCCACTGAGATAGTTGGGGTTTCAAAGCCGAAATGCTCTGACAAGTAGATTTCTCATCTATCCGAGATAGACAGAATGGGGTGGCATGAGGACATCTAACCAGCCCTAGCAATTGTCTTCTGTGTTGCATTGGAGACTGGGGGCTGGGGTCTTGCTTGAATATGTTACAGAGCATCTCTGGTACCAGAACAATTGTGTGGTCATCAAAGGAGCTGGGATCCTCACCCACCAACATCATTTTATTATACTATACTATATTATATATATATATATATATATATATATATATATATATATATATATATATATATATATATATATACTATATTCAGCAGAGAATTGTGTCCTTTTGTTGCTCACTCTCACCCTTTGCAAACAGAATTTTATTCCCATGAAGGAGAAAAGCATGTTTTCTTTGAAGAATAGCTATGATGATAAACACGATAAGGAAGTCTATGCAGAGGACTGGATAAACTACTTGGAGGTGTTAAAAATACACTGTAAAGTAGAGCTACCAAAGTTTAGTCGAGTGACGGTCTTTCCTTATTGGATAAATTGGGGGTGCAAAAACAGCATTCTGATAGTGTAGGATTAAGGCTGTTGGGCAGGCACCCAATCTTAAGATAAGGATTGCCACATTTTAAGAAAGACAAGATTTTAGTTCCTTCAATAGTAGCATGGATAAGAAGCATTATGGTAACCCTTCTATCACAGTGATGGAAGGATGGAAATACTATATATTCTCCTGCTTCAGAACCATAAATGAACAGAAGTCTTGACCTGCATGGAATATGGTTTCTCTAAGTCTGACACCATCTTTGTGAGGATCAAGAGCAGGCCTTTAGATTCTACAGGAATCAAATTTTAACAGTGTACACTTCTTTTGAAGAGCATGGTCCAGGGGGCTTCTGCCAGTGGCTCTCCTACTCAGATGTGGGCCCTCAGCAGATACATGATCATGTGACACCAGCCCTTGAAGTTGTTAATTTATTATTCTTTTTTACTATAATACGACGTTATAAGATAAAGCAGGCATCCCCAAACTTCGGCCCTCCAGATGTTTTGGACTACAATCCCCATCATCCCTGATCATTGGTCCTGTTAGCTAGGGATCATGGGAGTTGTAGGCAAAACATCTGGAGGGCCACAGTTTGGGGATGCCTAAGATAAAGTAATGATATGTTGTTACAGCTGGAAACAAAATTTCTTTATATTTTCGCTTGTATAAAATGATTAAAAACTTTAACTTTGCTTCAAAATGCGAGTTTTCGGCTTTTTTTTAGTGTACTTCAAACAGATCTCAATTTACCAAGCTAAACATCAACCAATCATAAAAATAATTGCAGATTTGAATTCCTCATGTGCAATAACATATTTTTAGAACCCCTCATTGTGCAAAAAAATTTTTTTAAAAAAATCGTCCTTAAATGACACACCCTAATGCACCACTCTGGCAAGACAGTCTGCGGGCAGATAGGGTCTCAGCCTGCGTACCAGATGGAGCTGATTAGGTCTTATTTGGCAACATTGCAGTGATTCAATCATTAATTTGCATGCTCCATTCTCCAGTTTAGGTGACAGCTGAGGAACAGTCAAGATTATACATTCTGACAATTTTATTTGAAGAAATTCATGAAATATTAGCTAGGTAGCTTTAAATGACTGTGACCACCTGTAATGGTTTACGGAAGGTAAATGCCTGAAGCTGAGTCCTATGTGCTCTTCCTCTTTCTTACTTGATGCCAGATTAGTTCTATGCCCCCAGTCATATATAAACATAGAAGCTAATTCCATACCAGTAGAAAACATGGATTCATGACTTTAAAAATGGGTGATATATTACTACAGAAAAGTTATCTGGTCCATTTGAAGCAGGGCAAATTTGCATTGCCATACATCCAGTATATAATGTATACAAGTTCTGAATATTTTAATGCATTGTTCACAGCCACACTGCTTCTTAGGCTATGTGCAGTACAGTTTTGATTGGCATTGATAGCTCTGCATTGGTTAGTGCAGAGTCCTTTTCTGACCTAGATAAACAGGTTAAGCCTTCAAATTTGTAAAACAATTGAGGCACTTTGCTGGCATTAGTTTGAAGCTGTTAACATGTTGAGGAAATTTTCCAATTACTGTTAACATCCACAGTTCAATAAATGTCAAACCAACAGAGGTATGTCCTTACTATAAACATTTATAAACACACTCCGGAAGAAGACTTGAGAGACAGAGTAATACTGAAAAGGTCATATTTATTCAAAATCTGCCAAACAGTAACCAAATTATGTAACTATGGGCAGATGGGTTGGAATGAATGTAAATAAGGAAAGCATTTCTCCACTCCACAGGGGCATGCAAACAGTTGCATTCTGTGACTCTCTGGCCAGGAATTGGAATAAATTTCTTCCTCCTTGCCAGGAATTGGAATAAAATTCTTCCTCCTTGCTATGTGAGCCTTGGCAATGACTACATGCATACCTGGGGCCTGCTGTCTAGTATTCACCGAGATGCACAGGCCAGGCCTAAAGGGCAGCCCAAGGGACTCTTGAAGTTGAAAGCTGCTGAGGAGGACTCAAAATGTCCCTTCGCCCCATAATGCCTCAGAGTGCCTGCCAATGGAATTTTTAAATTCCCTTACCTGCCCACACCATATTCCAAACAGACTATATAAGTGCATACATTAGCAGCAAATCAAATAACCCTACAGGGTGGGTGGAAAAGGGAGAGTTGCAAGGAGAAAACAGGAACTTACCCCCCAAATTATATTTAGCTCCCAGAAAGAGAGACTAGCAAAAAAACACAACCCCACCCACACTGTAGATGGAGGGAGGGTGAGCACTGCAAAAGAGAAGAAGGAAGTGGAGGGGATGGCACAGGCTTAAATAGCAGCCTGATTATTCTCCTCCTATTGGGCACTCCTGCCTATATGATCCCCCAAATCCCATGTCTATGGAAGAGACCAATGTGTGTCTTCTTCCGAGAAGGAGTGTGTGGCAAATTCATCTCCACTAAACAGCAAGGGGCGGCAATCTTTGACAAGCAAAGTTCACAACACAAATACAAAAAGATACCATAGCATATTCATTTGCCTTTCTTTCTGATGACAAGAGTTCAAATTCCACAACATAGCTTTATGACCATAAGCGTAGGATCACATGAAATCAGACAGAATTAAAAAAATGTTCCAAAGTTATTTATTTATTAAATTTCTATATTGCCCTTCATCCAAGGTTCACATGGAGGTTTACAATATAAACCCACAAAAATACATAACATAGTAACAAACAACACAGTTTTAAAGGCCATAGATTATTTAATTAGCCAAAGGCCTGGAAAAAGAAGAATGTTTTTGCCTGGCATCTAAAGATAGGTAATGAAGGTGCCAGGCAAGCGCCCCTGGGGAGAGAATTCGACAAATGGGGAGCCTGCACAGAAAAAGCCTGTTCTCATGTTGCCACTCTCCAGACCTTTTGTGGAGGAGGCACATGAAGAAGGGTCTTAGATGATGATCACAGACAAAGTTAAATGGATCTGGATAATTGTAATGGTAGGTACTGAAATAGAAGGTCCAATTGCATTGTGCTGTACAAGAACTTCCTGACTGAAGATCCCATAGAAATAATAGAAGGGCAAGAACTCAGGCCACCGTAGTAATGTATTCCTGATAGTAGTTCAAATGATACAATAGTTTCAAAAAGTCCCTTCTGCAGTTGGATTATACTTTATGGGAGTAGCCGCGTTGGGAAAGTGAGACTGTAAGTGCTTCAGCAGATTTTTTGTAATCTTTAACTAAGGGGGAATTCCTTAGTTAAAAATGTAATATTTAACTAAGGAGATATTTTTAACGAAGGAATTCCTCCTTAGTTAAAGATTACAAGAAATCTGCTGAAGCACTTGCAGTCTCACTTTCCCAACGTGGCTGAGTTCTTGCCCTTCTCTTATTTCTGTGGGTACAAGAACTTCCATCACAACCTATCAGAGGCTTTTTTCATGTCTCATGCCAAGGTCAATGAAAGACCACAGCAACGTCTAATGAGAACAATACTTTCTGCCAATATGTACATGTGCATTTGAATTGGCATAAGTGATTATTATCTTTCCATTACAAGAATTGAACAATACTCTGTGTCTTGGAATCGGGAAATGGGTTTTTTAAAAATTAGAATAACAAAGTGTAGCATTACTATAAGCAATGCCTTGACAACATAAACACCATTAGACAGTAGCCCTCTGTCCAACTATAATGAGATAAAGTAAAAAATATCAAATTGCATGGCACGCCCTTTCAAATTTCATTCCTATATATTCTGGTGCATGCTTAATCAACTTAGAAGGCGATCTGGTAAAAATGAGTTCCTTCCTGATCTTTCCTTGGCTGTTCCTGTTTCATGAAATATGTTTAACTGCATCAGGTAATATGGCTTAAATTATAAACATTCTTGCTCTTGCTCTTGCTCTTTCTTGTTCCCCTTCTCTATGCTGACCTTACAAATTGATAGTTAATGATGGGAAGAATTTGTTGCAAAGGAACATATGAAGCTGACTTGAGTATTTAAGACTCCATCAAAACATACAAGCTATTCTCAATATAGGTGTTGTTAGTTTCATCCTAAATTTGGCAAAATCTTACCTGCTTTTGGAAATTCTAATATATTGATGATGGGCAGGTATGAGCAGAAGATACTGGGGGAAGTCAATGAGGAAAGGCGGGAAAGAAGTACAGTGGTGCCTCGCAAGACGAAATTAATTTGTTCCCCGAGTCGTTTTGTATTGCAAAAATTTCGTCTTGCGGTTTTCCAATTTAAACAAAGCAAAGCAAAAAAAATCGTCCTGCGAAGCACAGCCATAGAAAAATTTGTCTTGCGAGTCAACAAAAAGATCACAAAACGCTTTCGTCTTGCGAGTTTTTCGTTGTGTGAGGCATTTGTCTTCCGAGGTACCACTGTAGAATGTTAAAATAAGTACGTACAGGATATTTCTCAAGATGAGGGGCTATTAGATATCATGGCTGCGGACACAGTCCCATACAGATTTACTATGGCAAATGACGTCTCAGTTCCAGATAAGAGTAGGAATCATACAGAAGCAATCCTCCAACTGAATAATCAGACATTCAGTTGCAATTTTGTTGCCTTTTCTCTGTGTACACACATTTGAGAATAATGAATACCCAGTGAAGAGTACTCTAGTGAGCACAGGTTTTTAGCTCGAGGACTTCGTGAGTATTAGATGTAAATGCTCATGAAGGTGTAAAAATAGGTATCTACCTTCACTCTCTTTCCATTCTCCAAGTCCCAGAAGGCAAGGGAAGACAGAGTGAGCAGGGATGGTGGTAAACAGCCGTGGCCTCAAGCTCTGGCAGGACCAGTGCCAAACAGTGCACCTCACTCCTATTCTGTCAAGGCCAGAATTGGTTGGTATTTGTGGGGAAACGAGTCCTTCAGGCGTGTTTTAAGTGTCCCAAAATAAAATACAGTACTGATATTTAGATTTGCTGATCAATGTTCCTATTTCTTTAGGAACGACAACTATTGCAGAAACTACTGGTGAGTCCCTCCCTCTTACTTTTTCTCATCCCAAGTGTGACTTTTTCCACAAGCAGGATTCCCTGTTACATGGATCACATGCGAGTTCTGGTGAGAAATGTTCCTAAGGTAGCTGAGCCATTGTTTTGACACAAAGAAAAAAAAGAAAAAAGACTTGTGGTGCCTGTTGCAGTTTCTAGGCTGTGGTTAGCCATTCCTGGCTCAAATGGAAGTAAATCAGGTTGCTCACCCCACCCCAAATATGAATGGTTTGGCAAACTGTTGAATTCCTTGTGAACAGGTTTATCATTCTGAAAAGAGAACCTATGTCTTTAAACCTATGCTGGGGGTGTTTTGGGACAAGGAGGTAAGCTGGATTCACTGGGCTTGTGGGTCTAGTCCAGGCATCCCCAAACTGTGGCTCTCCATATGTTTTGGCCTACAACTCCCATGATCCCTAGTTAAGAGGACCAGTGGTCAGGGATGATGGGAATTGTAGTCCAAAAAATTTGGAGGGCCGAAGTTTGGGGATGCCTGGTCTAGTCCTTATTCCTGATGGCAGCCCTCTGCTTGTGGTGCATGGGTTATTTGGCTCAGATGACCAGATTTGGAAGCTACAGCAAACCTCCACTGCCATTCCATTCTCTAAGGCCCAGAAACTTACCTTAGGCCAAGGGAAGCAGAGGCAGCAGGGATGGTGGCAGAAGAAACCTCCCCTCTATGCCAAACACCATGTTCTAGAGAGAATTGGTTGGTAGTTGTGGGGAAAGGAGCCCTTCAGGAGTGTTCTAAGCCTGCCGAAATAAATAAATAAATAAATAAATTTGCTGATCATTGTTCATCTTTCTTTAGGACCAGCAATGTTTGCACAAACTACTGGTGAGTGCCTGCCTTCTACTTTTTCACATTCCAGTTGTGACCTTTTTTTGCAAGCAAGACTGTCTGCTACATGGTGGAGTGTCTAAGCTTCAGTGAGAAATGTTTTTAAGGTTGCTGAGTCATTTTTTTATGACACAAAGTAAAAAATGAAAACGACTTTGCATGGAAATTCACATATAAGTGTGGAACTGGAAGCAATGGGCATGTTGTATTGGGAAGCATAACCATCTGATCTAGAATAAAAACACTGTTCCTTCTTTCCCTTGTTCTCTGATCAAGAAAACATCACTTTTTAAGAAATGCTATATTTCTATCCTGAAAAAATAGCATTTACAAACAAACAAACAAACAAACATATTGAATTGGGTGGGCCCATGAAATATATCCTGTGTTATAGAGTATCCTATGCTGGAGATCGGGTAAACTGGATTCAATGGGCTTATGGGTCTAGTCCTTATTCCTCTACTGATGGCAGCTCATTGCTTGTGGCACATCGATCATTTGGCTGAAATTTTGCAAGCCAAGCAAACCTGATATTTCTGGTGGCTGAAGGAAAAAGAAGGACCACAAGAAACTCAGTCCTTATAAGCACCAGGGTCTAGGTGAAGACAGAGAATTGTTACCAGGATTGCTTTTGGGGGGTGGGGGGTGGGACTGAGATAATCAGTGTTTAATTGTATGTTTACTAGGAATCCATGAATGTGGCAATACTTTCTCAAATCCATCTCAGTCGTTTTCTGGCCCGTATTACAATGGTGATGGAAGCATCATGCAGTGTCTCTGGACAATCCATTCCTATGATTTTAGCCCTATAGTGCTAACTCTTGATTATTTGAAGTAAGTACTCACTTTATTTGATACTGCAAACTTTGGGATGGGACAGGGCCCAGGAGCTCTTGCTTGAAATAAGATGGTTTTGTGCTCTTTTATCTTCACAGTTTGGACTGTATTCATGAATATGTTCATGTCTACGACGGAAAGGTTTATCAATCAGCACTACTTGGGAATATATGCAGTGGCTGGGGTTGGGTATTCACTTCCTATACAGGCACTATGACAGTTCTGCTCCACAGACAGTCTTATTCCTCAGGCACTGGCTTTTTTGCCTATTACGATATAGCAGGTAATCTTGGAAGTCATACATTTCTTTTCCCTACAGCCAAATATCTTTGCTTTTTGTTGGACTAGAATCTCAACACTTTTGGCATCTGAGATTTTGTTTTGGGATTAAAATATAGGGGCCTAACACAGCCAAAGTCCTCCTCATGGAACAAAATTTCAGAGTTAGATTCACCCAACTCTCATGGGCCAATGTGGGTTGGGAAGTGAGCTATTTATATAAATTAAATAGGTGTGTACTGCCCATAATATTTACCTTGCATATGCACCTGTATCACTAGGATCAAGTCAGTCTGTTTTGGACCCATTTTGTGCCTTTCCCATAAGATTTTTTATTTGGGCCCAAATCAGCTCTGTTAAATCAGAATTTCTGTTTCCCCCACATTGGCTATACTTTTTTTTTCTTGTCACAGAATTGCTTGGTGTTTGTAGGCTAATGATCCCTTCAAGAGTGTTGTAAGCCTGCCAAATTGCAGGCAGATCCCTCCAGAGGGTTTTGTGCATTACAGCCACCTTGTAACATGAAGTCAGTTGTGGAGGGGGGTGCCTGCTTTGACCTTTGCTTGTCTTCAGAGTGCCATGTTGACTGTGGGAAGGCTATGGCTGAGTGGCACAGCACATATTTGCATGCAAAGGTCCCAGATCTGGTGCACAGCATCTCCAGGTGGTGCTGGGAGAGATTACATCTGAAGAACTGGGGAGCTGCAGCTGAAAGTGACATTTAGTCTTTTTCACAAGGCTGTTTACTATGGACTTGGTACTGCTCATGCATTCGAGTTTTGCACAGCATCCACATG